>NW_012130119.1:871714-885391 GCF_000143395.1 Atta cephalotes | reverse complement strand
TATATATATATATATATATATATCTCGAAGTACTATAGATAGTACTAATATAACGACTAGCTGAGAGAAAGAGATGTAAAGATATCGCGCCATAGAAAATTTGTTCTGCATACCTTCAATACAAGATCGAAGTACCGCGCGGTACCCGCCGAATGGCTTTAGCTACCAAGATTTTCGAAAGAATGAGGGAACGAGTGCAAGAGAGGGAGAGAATGTGATAAGGGAGATAATTAACCGTGTGTGTGCGAGAAAAAGAGAGAGAGATGCCGAGTGATAGAGAAAACACATTTATGGCGGTCATATGCCATTGTAATTTAAAAAAAAAAATCTTTCGCCCTTAAGAGAATGTTTTGTGCGCAACGGGATTAAAACTAACGAAAACTCGAACCTCGAGACGCTGCCAATTTTTCACATGACGGAATGCAAAACGAACAACGATAGCAAGTGTGATATGGACAAAACGTGTGTGAGTTTCACGTAGGAAAGAAGATCGCGAAATGTAAACAGTCGCACCGTATCACAGAAAAATTTGTACTTTGCTACATAATTATGATATGCCCGCGCATTATAACAATATGCGAAAGGAGGAAAAAATACAGAAGTAATAACGCGATAGATATTTTTTGATTATATTTAATATTAAAAATTTATATACAAATTAGTAGTGTTATATTATTAATATTAATGTTTACAATCTAGTAGCGATATTATTATTTTATTATTATGCAGATAATATTGAACGAGAATTAAAAGAAAACATTTTATAATCGTCAATTTATATTCTTAAGATAATCTAGCACGTAAATTTGGTCGTAATTTACGATAAAAGAACATTTACAAGTTCAACCTTTTTATTCAAATTATTTTTAATTACTTTCTGAATTCAACAATAAAATAATCAAATTTTTTTACTAGCAAATATAATTTGAGAAAAATTCCAATTTTTTTAAGTTTTCAATTTTTGAGTATATAGACTTGCAATCAGATATATGTGTAACAAGATGGAAAAAAAACAAGATTATTACCAATTAAAGAGATCGCACGATAATATTTCGATAATCGATGAAATAGGTGAGGACAAGCTTGAAAGTTCGTCTCGATACTCTTTGGCGAAACTGAATTTTTATTGAGACATTCCAGAAGAATTCCCCACAAAGTGCTTCCCGCTCCTCGACTTACTTTGTTTCGTCGATTAATAGGATTAGATTCATTAGATATTTGATTCGAACTGTTGATTTGAAGATCGCGCCTTGATCTTCTTCTTTTCTTCGCAAAATTTTCATTTTCGCGTTTGTCCCCTGGAACGTGCTTAACTCTAGGATTCGACTTAATTTCTGCCATATTTGCAAAATGTACACGATGTAAATTCAAATATAGGTGAAAAGCGAACTCGTTCGCTTGTTTCATGACGTTTATCACTTCACTATTTTAAATAAATTGAATGTGTACTGTGGATTTGTCTAATTAAATTAATATTTATACTCGTATTCATAATCAAGCCTTATATTTAAAGCTTCCTTAAATCTTTTAGATGCTCTACGAATTATTTTATTGGGCATCTAAAGATAAATTTAAGAAAGTCTTAAATATAAGATCCGACTATGAATACGGACCTTAGATTTTTAAGAATGGAAAGATCTGAGATCTCGGCAATCTGTTCAGGAAATTTCAACGGAAACATCGTACATTGCGTTCAGAATCACTTTCCTCGAAGGATCTTCGAAGTGTCTCCTAGAGTTAAATAACGTTATCCAGTTCTTCGTACTTCGCCACAGACATGAAAGTAGATCTTAAAGTAGCAAAATCTATCAAAATATATCGCATGTCCCTCGTGAAGATATCACACGCACGTACATACATAAACATGGTGCTATATCATTTTCTCCTTCCTGAAACATCGAAATGTGTATATTTGGCGCCAGGCATGCGTTTCGTTCCTTTTTTTTTTCATCTTCCTCCTTTCCAAGCTGAGACGCAAAGCTCGGCGGTATTGTAATGATAGAATTCGCGTCCTTTTTCCATTTCTGCAACTATTAGGGGATCCTCGTAGCAATATTATCGAGCTATTAAATTAACCATCGAAGACACGAGATATAAACACAAGATGCAGAGAGACGCATAGACATTGTATTTTAAACAATATTATTTGTTGGTGCGAGGATATAATGAAAACTACTTGTACTTTTCTGAGAAAGCTAGAGATTGTTTAAATAAAAAAAATTCATAAAAAAAAAGAGCTATCGATCCTAATTGAAATAGTTGATTATTCCATATCCCATGAAAGAGATATAAGATAATCCAGATTCCTAAACATTTTTCAAAATCGGAGAGTAAGACGGAAAGATACCAGCATCATTTTATTTTATCAATATACAGGGTATACAAAATAAACCATTCGACATTTATATAGTAGATAATACACAGCATTTCCAGTAAAAAAAAATCGTAGTGAACGTAGAAAGCTTAACCGTTTCTGAAATACAAACAATTTTATATGTTAGTATCAACTCCTATGTGTTTGAGCTTATTTGTTATTCCCGCTTCTGCCAATTATCGATACATCGACAACATACGCTCGCTGGTGGCGCCTGCGTTCTCCGATTTCACGAAATGACGTCGTGACGATCGGCAATGAATAGTGACGACGTGCGCGTTTTTGTTACGTTAGTGGTGAGGTAGTGACGAGCGACGATGATGCGTCGAGACCTTAGATTGAGCCGTGTCGCAAGAGTTCCTGGCAGCGAATTCGCCGACGAAGACGTCGACTATGCCAGGTGGGTTCCCGGCGATCGATGTCCAGCCAGCGACACGTGGATTTACGTGACTCGCCACGGTCAAACGCGGACTCCGAAAGGCTCCGGATTGACGGAGCGACCGGCAGATCCATCACTCTCGGTGATGGGCCCTTTGTTTACATATCGCAAGACAACCAGTATCGGATTAGATTTCAGCTACTTGGCGCATGATAGGAATTTACCGTTGATCCTACCGTCGTTGCCGGCCGCGCGAATCAGTCGCGAATGGTTCCCGTTATTCATTCCGTTAGTGTGATAATCCGGCGACAAGGCATCGATGACAACGACGGAGATTCCCGATTGCGAATTCCTGGCAATTTATCGCGCGAGATACGTCGCTTCTCTTTTGCTCGTCGGTGTACAGAGAGATTCGTGAATACTTGTCTTTTAATTTCTTTTGAAAGAATGCCACTCAAGAAATGAAGATTTAAAAAAGTTTTTGTATTCATGGTTGTTTTTGTGGTATATAATAAATACTATCAGGAAGGAAACATTAATTGTTCACAGCAATATTGTTTTTAAAAAATTCTGATTATTCTTTTAGATATTAAATGTTATAATAATCGTTACTTTTACCGCTATTTTACTTTGCAATTTTAATTTATTATCTTCTGTTCAATTTTTATCAAAGGTAGCCAAATCAGGTTTGAAAACAGATTTTACAAAATGTTTATTACAAATTTTGTCGATATTAAATCAGTAGAATGATGCCAATCTTATTTTGGTAGAATTTGCTGGTGTATTTTTACCATTTTGCTTAATGAAATAGATTTGTTAATGAAATAGATTTTGCTTAATGAAATAAATTTGTTCAAATAGATAATTCTATCAAAAACAGATTTCTCGAAATGGATTACTAATTAGCAGCAAATCTACAAAAATATAATGAAATCTATTAACGGAACGTGATGGCAGATTGATAGCAAAAATCGAGCACAATTTATGTAATCATTTTTTATAATCATTTTTTATAATCATTTCTATAATATATTTTATTTTTTAATAATTAGGAGATGATGATCTAAATCCACCTTTTTCTGATTAAACTACAACTAATTGAAAATATCATTGAGAAACATGATTTAAAGTGAAAATTAGCTGTAATTGATAAATGATACATTATCTATATCTATATAATTATCTATATAATTGATAAATTATCTAATCCTTTACATCTGATATCTAGACAGCAAGACTTTCCTTTTTATATCGAAAAAGATGCAAATTATTCAACAAGATAAAAAATGTATTCTTTGTACTATAGAAACGATGAAAATAATGAACAAAATCTATAGATTTAAATGTAAAGAATGTAATGTCGATCTTCGGGTAAGTGATTTCTGAGTACTATTTAAAAAATAAACTTTTAGTACATTATTATTTACTAAAATCATTATTTCGAATAAACATTTTTTTTAATGTTGTCTGTCCGAAAGAATTAATGTCAATCCACCATAATATTCTACTAAATCTACTGGCAAATTACTAAAACTGTATTCAGATTCTCATCCTGATATTATCTTTGCTATTCACTGAATGTTAAACAAAGATAACATAATATTTAAGGAGCACTCAAGGCAAATCTAAATATGCCATACTGCAAACTAACATTTTGTTTAATATAAGTTACTATTCATTTAATAAATTTTCTTCAAAAGAATTATGCGTAGGTTTGAATGCGTGAGAGAATTTATGAGTACAGTTTTCATGAGAAGCTAACCAATTTACAAGAAGTAAATTTATAAGAAGTAAGATAATTAATTTATAAGAAGTAACATCAAGAATAAAAAGATTTTTGCGCTCCAACTGTACTTGACTCTTATATGCCCATTTCATTTTGAAATTAATTTTTAATTATTTCATGATAACGTTTTTATTTCTGAAGCAACATCCCGTCTTTATAAAATTTCCCGACGACAATCGGCGATAAAGCTTCCGGCGGAAATTTATATTTGATTAAATATCTTATTTACAGTAAGAATGATTCAATCAGTCCGCCGACTGACGAGTTCGAAGACTCGTTACAAGCGATGTCGGATATGTACGGACACACACCGCCTAGGACTCGTCTCAATCGTAAGAAAAGGCACATGAAGCATAAGCTTGCGTCAGGCAGGTGCGTGCAACAGAGTTGCAAATTAAATCCGCGAAGAATCGCTGGGAGTCCAATTATTATTAGATGCGTTTCAGTTGGCACATTTGCGATGCGTTATTTTGCGATGAAACACAAATTGAATTTAACGAATAATTTTAAAACATAAAGCTCACTTCTTTTCGTCCTATATGCATTTTATACTTTTTAAGATATAGATCTATAGCACAAATCTCCAAGGGACAAGGGAAATCTCCTAAGGATAAAGAGTGTTATACGATGAATAGTTTTGAAAATTGCAAATTACATAAGAAACATTTTCAACGTACAGAGAAATTGCTTTTCTGCTTTGCAGAATTTTCAAATAAATTAACTCAGTCACTAATTTGATTGTCATACGAGTGGCTATAAAATATGCAAATTATCTTTAGTCTTTGTCATTTGCAGCGATCTTAAGTCAGTAGAAAAAGAAGCTAAACCAAGGACAGCTATCCATCGACGCAACACTTTGGACACTATCATCTTTAACGAAATGTGCGATAAAGCGGACAAAGATTATGAGGATGAGACGAAGGAAGATGTGAAAGAGGGCAGGAAAAGCAAGAGAAGTTTAAAACTATTGCGGGGCAACGAAAGGGACCTGAAGCTTGACGTAGAGGCTGCCCACAATTATGCCGATAGATATACCGGCGAGATAGCAGTATCGACGCCAAATCAAATCAAGGTTCAAAAAAAGCAGAGAAGTAATTTTGAGTATTAGCTACGTTTGGAAAAAATTCAACAATCGTCCTATGATTAATGCACATTTCTGATGAATCACATCCTTTTTCCCGATCCATCAAATGTTATTGCTTTCCAAACGCAATCGTTCTTACCTTTTTGTAGATATATTTGGCATTTAGTCAATAAATATGCTCTTTCTCGCAGGTCGAGACTAGAAATAGATTCCGCTGCTTACGATCTAAACCCGTTGACGTTGAGGAAAAGAAGGTGGAGCGTGAAGACAGCGAGCAAAGCGTGTTGATAAATGAAGAATGTTTACGCGCACAGTCGCCGAGAACACAGAGCTTCAGAGAGAGAGAAATCTTTCATGATACATTCTCTTTTTTGATAAAATTGGTAAATATTTTATTGCAAAATAAACTTGAGCTAAATCAAATGCACTTTATTATTAATACAGTGTTATATTTTTTATTTTTATATTTTTATTTTTAATTACTGACAAAATTATCTTTTTTTTTAATTGCGTAGGGAAGCACAGAACGGAATAATTGTCGTCGTCAAATGAGTCATGAGGAGACTCGATGGCAGAATGAATTAAAGGACTTGATATGGCTGGAATTGCAAGCACATCACGCTGACCGTAGTCTGATAGCGCAGGATGAATATCTTTGTCGCCAACGAGAGGCAGTGGAGGGTTTACTTTCAGAAATAATGGAGTATAGGTAAGCGGAAATATACTTGAAGGAAAATCTTCAAGGAAAACTTTGCAATACATAATAATTTTAAATACAAAAAGAAGAATGGTAGCAGTTATTGATAGCGTTAAGAGAACGCAATTATTGCATTATAGATACGATCCCATCGCAGAAAGAGAAGACGCGCAAGAGGGAAGCTCGAGTTGCATCAGCCCCGGTGATATTGCGAGCGATCGATCCACGAATTCCGGTTCAAGTTCAAATATCGAGCTGGGCGTATGTCCAGGTTGTCTCTCCATGTATTGCCGTGCGTGCGCTCGTGCACAGGGAGAAGCATTGCAACAAGTGGAAGCTCTACTGGCTCGCTTGGAAGTCGCGGAGGCTCTGTATCCATCCTCTCATGTGTTCGCCGTTAATTATCCGTTATACAAAAGCCCGGAATTCACTGACAGGGTGAAAGCTATGTGCCTCTGGTACAATATGACGAAACATCATCGATTCAAATTGCAGATATTAGGCAGATTACTTATGATGCTACATAGCAAGAAGAAACAGGACGACTTTAATTATTATGATTCCGGCATCAGGTATGATTTGATTTGAATCGCGTTACTCCTGACAATAGCTCTAAATTGTACTATTTGAAATGGAATTTTATTTCATTTTGCAATGTGTTTGAAAAATAAGATGCTTTGGAATTTTTCTATGATGTAAGAAACTTGAGATATAGAAACTTGGATAATCAATTATTCCTATCTTTAGTTCGCGATCTTCAGATACCGTCGATTCTGCGGAGCGACAATCCATGGTGCGATTCGAACTACCTCAACATGATGAAACTTCCAGTCCTTCCGACAGCAATAACAGCAATAATTCTTCGATCGGAGGTCTATCATTTATATCGCAATCACTGCCACCTACTCCAGAAACCTCGTTCTCGTATTTTGAGGATGAAAGAATCGATCGTCTCGATTTTTATTTAGTTGAATTTGATCGACACGCTTACAGGTACGTTTTGAAAAATGTATACTTAATGTATCAAAATCTGTTTTTAATTTTTAATTATTATTAAATTTGATATTTATATTTACATTATAAAATTTACTAGAAATTTCTTTTGTATCCTTATTTTATTTCCAAGTAATTAAATGAAATTTTAAACTTATTAGCTATATTAGAAATATGACTTATGAAAACTATATAACGACGTACAATTTTTGTTCTTGTTTTTGTGCTTAGAAAATACATTGAAGACGTACTTAAAACGCGAGGTCTCCGGAAAAGTTTGAATTTCTTGGATCGATTACATACATCTATATTGAGAAAAGCAAGATTAACTTTGGAAAAAAATGATAACGAGGGATATGATAGTAGCGCAAATGAAGAATATGAAGGTGATAAAGAATTACGACGGTATGGTATTTGGAGCTCTGAGGCGAAGCAATTGAATCTACCATCATACAGGTGCGTAGAATTTTTTATTAAAAGATTTCTTGATTTTTAATATTTTTTTTATTTTAGTTTAGATATTGTGTTTTTTTATCACAATATTTTGATTCAAAGACATAAAAATTTGTACTTTTATCAAATAAAATTTAATTAATTAGATTAAACAAAAGGAAAATAAACGTTTATATGACTGTGTTTTTTTTGTTTTTAAAACATTGTTAACTACTGATTGAAACATTTTAGATAATTTTTTTTTTAGTTGAAATCGAAAGAAATGATAATATTAAACTATGTTACGCTATTGATTAAAATAAACGATTATAGTAATATTTCTTTTCTTAGGGCAGCTTTTGTGTTTCTTTCGCGTGTGCCTCTGGATGTTGTCCATGAATTTTTAAGGATGAGACTGGAACAGAAGCCGGAGCAACCAAGTCCATTGTCAGTTCGACAGCTCATGCGGGAGCTTCGTGAAGGTCTCAGGATTGCTTGCATCCATCGCGATCGATTCTCCGCACATTCTCGTGCTGCTATCGCTAGTGATCAAGCCTGTGAGAGTTTGTTCGAGGAAGACGTCAAGGACTTCGACGAGAGCTTGAGGGCCGTGTTCGAAGTGTATCTTGATTATCTTCAGCAGTGGGTAGACATGGTACAACACGACAGCTTCCACAAAAATCTAATTATGGACGAGTGGTTGTTTGTCAAATCCATTGCTGGAAATATAAGTGATGGATACAAAATTGCTGGTGTGAAATTCTAGTAAGTAAATTATCAAGATGAGTGGATATTTTTTATATAATTGTATTGAAAAGATAATATTAATAGAATGAACTAAATGGAATTAATATAATTAAGAGAAAACGATAAAAGTTAAATTATTATTAAATATTCTTTATTTTAATTTGCATTGTTTTATACATTTGATATGAAAGATATTTCTTGTAGTAAGATTGCGCGTACGATGATCAAACAAGTGAATGAATTTTTCGTCGAACGGACTCGCGAAATACGGGAAATTGCAAATTTCGAAGAGGAAGATGACGAGTTGTCAAGCAAGTAAGAGAAAATTTCCATTTATTCATCTCAGTTTCGCTGCTTTTGTGAACTATTTTTTTTGTAATGAATGCTTAGATTGCATCAGATGAATGTGGGTCGCGAATGGCAAGGAATGTTTGTAGAGAGTCGGGAGAAGATTGTGAAGAGCATCAATCTCGCCAAATGCTTGAAACGTGACATTGAGAAATGGCCTGTCTGCGATCAGGAATTGGAGGAATCATTAAAATTGTTGAAGGTAAGATTATATAAACGATTTTATAACTATTAAAAAACCAAATCTTCATGTTCATACTTGTATAGAATATAGTCCTGGATTTGAGACATCGTATAACGATGGTAATCGAGGATTTTCAAAACGAAGCCAACAAAGTGGAACAATTAAATACCGAGAATGACCAGTTGCCCTTACGATCGAGAATTCGTGAGATCCTCCATCAAGCTTATAAAATGGGCTTTGATTTTCACAAGGAAATGTGTAAACTATTCTCGCTAGAAGAGAAAGCTATTCTAGCGCGGGGTTTAGTATCGTTTGCACTATTATGGATGGAGTTCGTGAGAACAAGATGCGAGCGTGGTCGTGGTTTGAGGCCTAGATGGGCAAATCAAGGTCTGGAATTTTTAATAACAGTATGCGAACCACAAAACACGAAGCATCTCACCGATCAGGAGTTTGAGGAATTAAAGATGTGCATGGATCGCTGCATATCTCATGTTGTGGGAACCGTGTCAGTTACGGGATCAACGCCGGAGACTGAAAGTAATGATTTTTAGTCATTAATTTTAATACGTGCATGATTAGTATCCATTTATCTTTATAACTTTAAGTTTAATAGAAATTATAAATATTAATTTTATTACATTAAATGTCCGTTTTGTTATATAAAGTTAGCAAAGTTTCTGAAATTTTCTGAATGAATAATTTGATGTGAAAATGATTAAATGAATATATTTTATTACATATCATTGGCAACATTTGTTTTCAGGCTTGAGAAAACTGTCGCGATCAAGAGCTTCATCACCTTGCCATGGCCGCACTAGAACCGCAAGCATCAGTGTCTCTCAGAAGCCACGGGACGCTTTAAAGTCACCCGAGTTATTGGTCAATGTGAAGAAAAATAATTCGCCGAACATAGTTGACGGAAATCTCGCAGTGATAATAAACATGCCCGAGCGAGGTACACAAAGGTATGAGATGGTCATACGTGCTATCAGGAAAGTCGAGAATGAACTTGACGAAAGATTACGAAGCCGGGAACTCATCGGACAAGTCGTCGACAGGAAAACAGTGGACAAAGTTCACATCAAGGCTAGGCGAGTTACATTTACATGGCAGCGAGGAATTAAAATAGGTACGTTTTATGATTGGGATACAAGTAAAAAATTCTTTTAATAGATAATTATAATTTTTAGTGTTGTTATTTTAATTAAATTTTATTATGCAGGCCAAGGAAGATTTGGTAAAGTGTATACTGTGGTGAACAATCAAACTGGTGAATTGTTGGCCATGAAAGAGGTACAACTACAACCTGGTGATCATAGAGCGATCAGGCGTGTTGCCGAGGAATTACAGATATTCGAGGGAATTCAGCACCAGCATTTAGTGCGATATTACGGGCTAGAAATTCATCGTGTACGATAAACAACAGAATTATGATATATTAACTTGTGATTGTCGCATTTATTACGATAAATTTTGCTTTCAGGAGGAGATGCTGATCTTCATGGAATTTTGTGCAGAGGGAACTCTCGAGAGCTTGGTGGCGGGTAGTGGTAATGGACTGCCAGAATCTTTAGTCAGAAAATATACTCATCAGCTTCTTTCGGCTGTGGCAGCGCTGCACTCTCACGGAATTGTTCATCGTGATATTAAAAGTAATTACATTTGAATAAGATAAGCTGTTCTAAAATCCGTGCTATTTTTATGATTACATAACATTTTTTTTCTTTCCACAGCTGCAAATATTTTTCTAACAGACGAAGGTAATAGTTTGAAACTCGGCGACTTTGGCAGTGCGGTGCAAATTAAAGCACATACAACTATGCCTGGCGAACTCCAAGGTTTTGTCGGTACTCAAGGTTAGTATTATTTTAATTGTTATGCATTAAAATCTCATACATTTATTACAATTGATTAGAGATAGACGAAGGAAGAAAGAGAGAGAGAAAACATTTATCGATGTTTTAGGACAAGTCCTCTAAGAATATAAAAAAAATGTAATTTTTAATACATATTAGCAGTACAATCGCAACAAAAAATTTGTGACAGAATATTCATAGCGAGAAAATAAGGATTGTCCAAGAAAAAAACCTTCCCACATAAAAACTCACATATCCTCCAAACCACTTTAAAAAAAAATTTCAATTTTTTAATTTAGTAGGCTTTGCAATGAATGTAAGAAACGATTGAAACAGTTAGTTTCATAATCGCTTTGTTCTCAGTTGCAAAATGGCAAGTGAAGTAGAAACACGCAAATCCATAATCAACATTTTTCAAGAACACCCGGAGTGGAGTTTCATCAAAATCGCGCGGAAGGCGGGAGTTTGCAGAAAAACGATGTCAATAGTCATTAGGCGTTTCAAGGAAGACTTGACTATCAACCATAAAGAAGGATCTGGAAGGAAAAAGGGTTTTCAGAGTCTAAAAACAGCGAAGAAAGAGGGCATCCGAGGAAGTGATCGAGACCACCATAAAAAGTATGATGGAGGGGATTACAAAAAAAATGAAAAATTTTTGTCAAAATTTTTAAGAATTATTAATTTTTAAGAATTTTTTAAAATATAGTTTTAATTGTAATTAAAAGATGTTTCTAAAATGGGTTTGCTTTTGAAAATCGGTCAAGTTTGGAGGATATGTGAGTTTTTGTGTGGGAAGGTTTTTTCTTGGACAGTCCTTAGAATGTCGCGGTAGTATTACAAATTACTAAAATTAAAATTACATATTATAAATTACAAATACAAATATTACAAAAAAATTACACATTATAAAAATTACCGATATTGCTAGAATTGCAAAAATTACAAAAATTGACTGAAATACAAAGTTATGAACGAGAAGTGTGTTCGCAAGTATGAGCGATATGATGTTGAAATTAAGAAGAGAAAAATGACAAAATAACGCAATTTATTTCAAACTGAAATAGTTATGTGGTAGATAGAAGATACATGAAACTAGAATGAATTGAAATGAGATAAGATAAGATGAGATAAGATATGAAGCAAAGTTATGCGATATTTACAAATTGATAGAAAATGAAAATAAAAAATAGAAATGAAAATAAAATTGAAATGAAAATAAAATTGAAATGGGACGAAACAAAATGAAATAGTGAGATGTAAGTTATCCATCCCTCGACCTGCCGCAGCTGACAGAAGAGCGCGCGTTTAAAAGCATTGAGCGAATCGGAGTCTCTGATTTGAGCAAGAAGATTATTCCAGAGATTGGAACCCGAACATTGAAAAGAAAGATGGTAAGTGAACGTTCTACAAGTGGCAACTGCGAGAATTACGTTGGAAGCAAGTTATTATGAGGAGAAATGTGAGGACGGAAATTACAGAAAAAGTCAGGAGGAGAATGCCGGATCGAACTATGGAAAAGAAGAGACAATAGGTAAGATTCTTTTGTCATCCGCGGACAGCTAACCCAGTGAGCGGTAGTGCTCAGAAACATGCTCATCTCTACGCAGATTTAAAATAAAACGCATGCATCAGTCTTTTTAGCTTTATTTTTTTGCTGACAAGTTAAATCGGTGAGGACAGCCGCGCAGTAATCGAAGATTGGAAAAATCAGCGAAGTTACAAGCTGAGTGCACAGGCGTCGAAAGACAATTTTTGTGATAATTCAACCTCCATAAGACCTCCATAAGGTTTGACACATTTTTGATTTACTTGTTCCAGCTCAAGGCGCTGGTAATACAAAGATTAATCACTTTATTAGTGAATTCGATAGGTGCTCCATCGAACATAATTATTGCGCCTGAGAGAGGAATGTTATTTATAAATCTAGCGCTGCCAAGAATAGAGAGTTGCGACTTAATAGATGAGAGACTCTGCAACTGCGTTTCTATGTTCGTCACTTTGTGTAGAAGTGAAGAAATGAGACCTTTAGAGGTGTCAGATTCTGTAGAGGAAGTTATGTGCAGAGATATTTTCTGCAGACGCAGAAACAGTCACGGGAACGCCGGAAGTCAACGATCTCCTGGAAAGTCCCTGATTTTTACATAGTGGACAAATCGGCTGGTACATGCCAAGATCCATCATATCAGCGAAGGTGAAGCTCAATACATTCTTCGTGGAAAGCGTGTTTGGCATTACGACCGCAGTGGAGCGCATTTGAGACCGCAATGAACGAATATTCCGCAGGAAAGCGTCATCGTGAAATATGTATAATCTAAAGATAGTTTGATCATTGACAGCAGACGCTGTGATGCCGCAAGTGTGTTATGAAACATACGCATGTGGGCATACACAGACGTAGGCACGTATGACCTGAGACGTATATATACACCGGTTGTTCGAAGGCGCGTGCATACTGGATTCAGAGACAAAAGCGATCGATCTCGAATCTTCTCCGAGTTGAAACAGACACGAATGTAGCCAGAGATAATTACAAAGATCAAGTAGTACTCACAGATGAGGAGAAAAATCAAGCAAGACAAGCTCTGATCAATGATCTGAAAAACGAAGGTAGGGTAGCGAGCGGATAAATAAGAGGATAAATATTATCCTTAAATACGGAGCGATGAAAAACACGTCTGTCTATACGACACGTCTGTTTCGCGCGAGCGCAGAGAGGGAGGAGGAGAGGGGGGGGGGAGAGAGAGAGAGAGAGAGAGAGAGAGAGAGAGAGAGAGAGAGAGAGAGAGAGAGAGAG
>NW_012130119.1:867678-871179 GCF_000143395.1 Atta cephalotes | reverse complement strand
GAGAGAGAGAGAGAGAGCAAGAAAGCGATTAAAAATTTAATAAACTCAAAAACTTTATTATTTATTATTTATTTTTTTAATCATTTCTTTAATTTTTTTTAAAGCTTATATGGCACCAGAGGTATTCATGAAGTCTGAAAGTAGTGGACATGGTAGAGCTGTTGATATTTGGTCAGTGGGCTGCTGTATCATCGAGATGGCGAGTGGACGACGGCCTTGGTCGGATTATGATTCAAATTATCAAATTATGTTTAAGGTAATTGCAATTAATTACAAATAATTGTATTATTACAATAATGGAGAGTAATTTATTTAATTTGACGATTTGAAAAAGATAAACGAAGAGTAGATATTTAGAATTAGGAATTTAGAATTAAATCTTTCGTCTCATATCTTTATTTTTTAAATCGAATTTTAACTATATTCTCTAAAATCTATATTAAAATCTATATTAATCATTCAACTTAACATTAATTCAATTAATATTTTTGTATTTTCGTTCAAGGTTGGAATGGGAGAAACACCAGCACTTCCGAAGAATCTTTCCGTAGAAGGCATAGATCTCGTTAAGAAATGTCTTCAACACGATCCGAGGAAAAGGTCAACAGCGAGTAATCTCTTTGCGCATCCTTTTGCACATGGAGAATATGAAGATGTTAATGATGCTGATTTAACAATGTCTGTGTGATACTAACAGTTCGGAAAGATGTAAGTATCATTTGTGAATTATAAGCCTTTAATTTTTTTTTTCGTACGTTATAATCTTTCTCACAATCTTGAAGCAGAATATAAGAAAAATTAGAATTAAACAAATTTAATCATTTTTTTGTAATCTGTGCAAAGATATGTGTATCTTGTTCTAAAATCTTGCATTAAAAATTTTAAAAGATTTCAAACAAAATTAATTTTTAGAAATAATATTCATATCTATTTTTCTTGCAGTGCACAATCTCTATTAGGCAAAGCTGGTATTTGTGTTCGCACTTAGTCGATAGACTGTTCCACTCATTTGCTATATTGTATTATTTGAATATGTTCTCGTTCTTCTGCGCAATTCAGTGTGTTTTATCCAGCTTCAACGACACTTTTTAAACGTAAATATTCTGTTAATATTATGTTAAATGTAATAAGTCTATTTGCAGTAAGCTATACAAAGAAACAAGGCAGTCTGAAAATGTTTTATCCACTGATAAAACTAATATAATATATTGTACTATTGTGATCATGTTATACTTAATTATATATTATGCGTTCCAAAGTATACTTTCTTTCCATTGTAATTATTAAATAATGAGACTTACTACTTTAAGATTACTATTAGCAAAGCTATTAGCGTTTAAAGTTGTAAGTTAGATTTTGACACATGTAGATTATACCAAATAGTTAGATTTTGACGTATATAGAGTACACCAAATAATTTGCACTGTAAAGTTTAAAAAAACAAAATTTAGTTCTTTAATTTAAAATAATTATTATAAAACGGCCTTAATAGAATTTTAGCTTCAGTGATAAAGATATTTAAAAATAAAAAATGACATTAATAATGATGACGATGATTTAATCATCTCTCTCTCTCTTTCTGAAGTGTCTTCAATACGATTTGGAGAAAAAATTAACGGTGAATAATTTCTTTATGCATTTCTTTTGCGCATGGGAAATGTGAATGATGCTAGATAACAAATTCAACTGTAGTTTTATGTCAGATCTAGTGGAAAGAAAGTGCAACTTTGGAATTTTCTTTATATGTGTTATATATGATTTTTAAGATAACTGTTAGAATAAGTTTGATAATTAAGAGAAGTCTTGAGTGGGTTTTAATGAAATGTAATATTTGATTATCATAATTCGATGATCGCGCGTATTTTCACTCAGTCGAGTGATATTATATATTTACAAGGAATATATAATGTTTAAATATATAAGAATGAAAAAAAAAATATATATATATTTTTATTTTTATCAAAATATACACAAATATAGTTTTATAATATATGCATTTATCGTTTTGTATAAGCTTTAATAGTGTGTATTCCTTATAAATATACGATAATATGGTACAAATGATAAAGGATACTTCACATTCCGAAGATTATATTTTTATTTTGGATGTTTAGGCGCTCGTATTTAGTGCTAGTTGTAAAGTGATTTAAAGAGAGGTGTAATTATAAGTGTTGCTAAGATACCTTTTAAGATACAATAATGGCAGCTTTAAGCATGCGTGTTATGTCTATGTTATATATGATAATTTCGTAGGTAAAATGACTTGTTATTATTATAGAATGCATATTCTATTTTAAATAAAATGATGATGAATAAAGAAAAATAACGAACAACCTGGTATTCCGATGGAGTTTATTTCTGCATGAGGAAACGTACACATGTGATACAACATACTTTGACATGGGTCAATTACTTAGCGGAGGTATGCTGTGTATGCTTTCCGCGCGAACGGTAAGCTAAGTGTATATTCGTTTATCTATCGAACGCACAAAGGTATATATAATTTATGCCATGATTTTTAATTTCTTATCCGAACATTTTCTCTTTATTTTCTCTTCAGAAATATCAAATTTCGACCGAGCATTTATTTAAAAATATGTTTTAATTAAATATTTAAAATTTTTTTGAAATATCAAAATGTATTAAGAATAAAATCAAAAACAAACTTTCGAATAATCTCGAATAATCTTTCTCTTACGAAGATTCTTAAGTGGAGATGTTCGCATAAGAATTAAAACGAGTTAATACATTACCCAAGATTAAAAAAAAACTCTATGCAAACTGTGAAGAATTTGTTAAAAATATTAGGTTTAAAACTATATCATTAAATTTATCGTTAAATTTTGAACATATTTGCAGAGTCTTTTTTTATGTAAATTATTGAATTATGTATTTAATAATTATTTCATACATGCATTAAAATATAATTAGAAATTAGTTTATCTTAACTTTCCAGTTTATGGTCTATCGGACCTCGTTTTTTAAATTATATATTTCTTTATTATTATTATTATTATTATTATTATTACCTATGTTCAGTTTATGAGAAAAATTTAGATTTTTTCCTCTAGATTTATTATATAAGAGAGAGGGAACAAAAACAAATATAAATTATATACATCATATGTATACATGGAATTCAACAACAGAGTTAACAACAATACTTATACAACATATTGTGCAAAGAATTAAAAATAAGGAGGATTGTGAATTTGTTATGTGAAGAATCGGAATAAAAAGACAATCTATATTACATGGGGAACTGAAGTTCAAGATAAAGTTAAGTCAGTCTCCTCAAAAACTAGTTCTGGGCAATCGACTAGTCAGACATTAAAGTATATTCGTATGTGTGCCCTGATAATTCTCGTTTCATGTAGCATCTATACTTCACATCTAGGCTTGCAAGATTCAAGCATTGATTGAAAAACTAAAGCTTAATATACAATGTTTATATATATATATATATATATATATATATATATATATATATATATATACTAC
>NW_012130119.1:851197-866943 GCF_000143395.1 Atta cephalotes | reverse complement strand
ATATATATATATATATCCACGAAATCTTCAATAAACATTTTAACAACGATGAAAGCCACCTTTGCTCATAACGATTATGAATCGTATGCGTGAATCGCGACTTTTTTAAAATAGAAGAAAAAATTGTTTCTATTCGATACCTAAGAACGCAATTATTATGATTTTATTTTATTTAATTATCATAGTCGTCACGAGATAAGTTCTACATCTATTAACTATAACACACTATAACATTTTCACACGAATATATGCTACAATTATATAATCATACTTTCATACCTGCCATGCTTTTTATCATGCTTTGTGACGATAACATTAACAGTCTTAACGCATAGTTTAAAATTTAAAATGTGTATTCTAATAACCAACATGTTTGTGAAATGATTCGCAAACTAGACACCGATTGTTCATAGGATTGATAGTTCCTTGGAGATATGAAAGAATTAATCCTTAAACACTAATTCAAATATCGCTCATCTCAATGCAGTTTCAAACGCGTGCTGTTTTCTGTTTATATATTTTTATTGCTTTGGTCATCTGCTTACTCTAGAAATATATCTTTTATACTTTTGTCACTGTACATGTAACATTAAATGCATGTGATTTAATACATATTTAAATCAATGAATTCGTGACAAATTGATATTTAATATCGCTTTTATGTTTTCTCAATAGAATCAATGTTTATCAATTTATATTTACAATTTATCAAATGATTTAACATTTCAATTAATAATTATTAATCAAACGAAGGCATTATCGTTTAAAAAGTCACGAAATAGCAGAATCGTAAAATTGTTCTGTCGCAATTCACGCAATACGAAACACCCCGGAAACAACGAATAATTTAACGCATTGATATATTTCTCTATCTACTACTTAGAACTTTCGAGTTATATCATAATTACATTCGTAAGTGCTCCTAACGATTTATCAGGATATGTGCTATCCCGGAATAATATCGTTGCTACGTTGGCTTTCGCCTGATATGCGTATGATATTCTTGGCCGCAAAAGTGCGATCACAATTGGCTTCGCGATATGTATAAGTAAAGTATCTCTAGTCGTACTTCCTGGCTTTAAACTATGCAGTAATAATAGTGGTATTTGTGTGCTTCTTAGAATCTAATATAGAACATCTGGCACGTGTATATCGGACGTATACAGGGTGCAATTGAAATAAATGCGAGCGAGTCACTGGGCGTCGAAAATATGCAATATAAATTCTGCAATTATATATAAATCCAATTACATATAAATTCTTAATTTTCCAACATTCGTGCGATTCGGCGATTCCGAGAAAACGCTCTCAACAGCATACATTTTAACTGTACCCTGCATACGCGAGAACACGTGTATCTTCAATCTCGACAGCGGAGAAACTGAAACTTCTCTTCGATGACTCCTCTCGAACACTTTTTTAAAAATACGCGTGTCTGTTATGGATGACGTTTCGTATTTTTACAATATCAATGCATTTCGAAATTCATCGGAACCCATACAGCACAGAATTTGCAGCAATATTGCTGCAACATGCAATATTGCTGCAATGTTGCAGCATTGTTGTGCTGCAATTTTTGTGCTGTAGGGGAAAAAGAGTGCCTCGAAGTTTTCCACCACCAAACGTATTCTCGAATGCACAATTTATTTACGCGTTATACATGCATCTTCTTTTCCATTCCTTTCTCAACAATAACGAGGAGGCACCTCGTGCTCCTTCGTACTTTTCGCTAAATTAACTTTCTTGATTAACTCCCGTAAAATTCGAACGCGTAATTCGAGGCTATGTAATACAATAACGAAGTAATTGAATAATAATAACCAGATATATAGCTCAGAGAAGCGAATGAAGTTTTAACAAGGAAGAACCAGAATTTCTTCAAGATTCTAATCTTAAGAATATGAATAGAAAAACTGTAACCTTTCATTGAAGATTCACTTTCTTCAAAAACTTGACGAAATTAAATCTCTATAATAAATGTAAAACCCGAATTTAAGACGACTTCAAAAAGTATAAATAACGTGAATAAATTTATCGCATTTAACATTTCTGTAATAAGAACAGTAGATAAGAAGATGAGGGAGATTCGTATAGTGAAGTTATAATAAGTTAATTTTTCTTTTAAACACGCAAGAAATCAGTAACAGTGTTGATCAGACAGATCGCGATGGGATATGAAACAGATCGAAAATTTATATCTTTTTTGTACAACAACGCATTGCCTTTCATACAAATCTGACAGTAAAAAATCTTGTCCAAAGCTTCTCCCATGGTGTCCATTTTCCCTCATTTTCTCTAGCAATTAATTACAATTATATCTTAACTAGAGGAACTATCGAGAAGCTAACTAAACGTTGACACCTAAAAACTTTATCTTATAGCCGCGACTTTATCTTATAGAGCGATTCCTCGCGATCAATCGCCGTTACAACTACACAAGCACACGATGCTATCGATAACAGCAATATTCCAGTATGAGAAACCAAGGCGAGATCGCCTAAATTATCTAAATCGTAGAATCGAACAAATGCGGATTCTCTGCTCCAACGAATCAAATATTAAATATATATTGTTCAGAAAAATGAGATCACGGAAAAATCGAAACAGGAAACGATATTATATATCTAATATTTGATATGTTTGGTAATTTGATATGTATATAAATAAGATACGCTATAGAGAAATAATTTTTAATTAATTAATTAAATCGATAACATCTGAGAAGAAAATAGAGTATTTTATTTCTGCCGTACTTCATATAGATTCTTCAGCTAATTTAAAAAATTGATTTTTCAAGCGGAACCTCGAGAGAGATTGTCAATTTCTAGTAATTTATAAACTTTTAACGCTGCTTATTTTCTCAATTTTAAACTTCTGTTAAAGTTAAACTTATTTAAAATTTACTGATAATCGTATTATTTATAATTTTCTTCGCTGAAACTAAGTTCAGAAGTGATTTTTTTACCTCTAAATCGTTATAATGTTATTTAAAAACTATAAGTAATAAAAAAGCAGACTTTTTAAACAAATTAAATCATTGTAATGATTGATGTGATGGTAAAAGTGGAACACCTATTCTTAAGATATGCAATTCTTTGGCCCTCTCTGTCATGATCTCATTTAAATGAACAAAAATACATAAATAATATCAAATACGAGCATAACAATGCTTGACAGTCGTGTCAAGCGATAAGTTTATCTAAATTGTGTAAAGTTGGAGAAATTTCTTCTCCATTCGTGAGATGCGTATTACGTATACCAAGATTTCAGACCGATATATTATTTCGATATCACCTTCATGCATTTGAGGCATGAAATCCGATTTCAACAGAAATTTGTATCATTGCTACACAGTTATCATTATATTAATTATATACAGATTATCCTAAAATGACTGCATGTCTTTTCCCGAATCTCTGAATTCGGAAAAATCAATTTTTCATAAAAAGAAGTATTTATGATTTTCAGTCGATTTCAATCTTAATCTTCCTGGCAAGTCAAACTTAGGCTAAACAACAAAATTGTATTGATCTTAATTAAATGGTCACAACTTGAAAAAGTGATAATCTTCTATCAACATTTTCGTCAAAGAAAAATTATTTTCTGGAATTAATTAGAAAATTATGATTAAAAGAACATTCATTGATCCCTTCAAGAAAAACTGCACAAATATTAATGACGTATATAAATATGATTATGTTAGTTATACGTGTTTTGTCAAATCAACCATATGTAGTCAACCATATCAAGTCATAATTTATCGGTCGCAAATCCTGGTACGGTACGGGGTAGTCAGCTACGGTAAATCGTAGGGAGTAGAAGAATAGCGCGATAGACAGATAGAGCTATATCGTCGACGATCGATCGGCTCTTGACGAATCGAGCGATGCGATCCGCCGACCTACCTAAGAATTGGACAAGAGTTTACTGTGCGGGCGCCAACATACGTACGATTGGCCATATTTAGTGTGTTTCTTCGGTGGATAAATCCCACGCGTTGGAAAGTTTGTAACAATTGTAACACCGAATAACGAAGTTATCCACGAAAGTTCAAATTGAATTCCTAAGAAGATTAGAGAACACAAGTCATGAACAGATTTACACTTTTATGCCCGTTTCTGTCAATGTAATTTAATTTTAATCTCAGTTCAACTAACTCTGTCTTTTTCTAATTATAAGAATTATAGGAAAAGATGAAAAGTAAATTGGAGATTAAAGTTAATAGACACAGACATTGGAACTACAGAATTGGAGATTTTTTTTTGGTAAATTCAACATATTCTATAAAACGGTTCACTCAAATTTTTGTGTTAAAGTAATACAAAATGAATATGTTAGAAAGTAATACAAGCATTATATAAAAAAATTAACATAAAATTGACATAATTTGTAAGCAATCATATTTCTTTATTAAAATTAACATTAAAATTAATATATGTTATATACGTAAATTAATAGATTTTATTTATTTATTTATTTATTTATTTATTTATCTTAGAATTTCGTTTTAAAAATATTATTTTTACGTTAGTCGTTCACTTATACTCATAAATTATTTTAACTAAGAAATATTGAATATCAATTTAACACAAAATATTCAAATAGTTATATTATGTTAAAGTAACATCCAGATACTAAAAATTCAATTCAACAAAATTTTAAGGAGGATTCGAGTGAGCCGTTTCTAATACAAATACAAAATATTTTTTTACCGTGTTTTAGAAACGGGCATTAGTAACTAAATAGTAAACTAAAAATTTCTTTTTCGTTGGAACTCGGATGAAGAAGATGGAGAAAATCGAAGATACATTATCCCTTTTCCATCATATGGAAATTCAAGGTGTCCGAATGAAATTTTGTGTAACAAACGGCTCTCCGACCGACGAGTAATTTTTATCGTTTTCAGCAATTTTTCCAGCGCGCGAGCGTAACGCTCGAAGAAACTTTATTCTTCTCTCTTCTGGAGCGGACTAGAGTTTTAAAACGACCGATCGATCTATAACATACGACGCCTACTATATAGTATGACGGCTACCGCTGAAGGATTTTTAATTCGCTCTCACCGCGAATGAGATTATGTAAACACGCGTGTGTCTTGTGTGTGTGTGTGTGTGTGTGTGTGTGTGTGTGTGTGTGTGTGTGTGTGTGTGTGTGTGTGTGTGTATGTGTGTGTGTGTATGTGTGTGTGTGTGTGTGTGTTTTGTACATACTTCTCTAGAAAACAGACAACGAGAAATATATTCATTTCTAGTACATCAGCCCATACAACGAAGGACACCTTAAGAATTACGACAGTTTCACACCTTTCAATGACGCTTCTCTTCTCCGTGAAGAGAAAGAACAATTTTATATCTAAAAATTTAGTTGGATGCAGATTTTTTTAAAAGTGATATTTTTGAATCATCAAAATAATTATGTCAGACATCCGAACTGATCTGTGAAGAAAGGCAAAACTTTTTGCTGCATTGCTTGAGTCTTACATAATAATTTTGATAGTCCAAAATTAGTTTTAGTTTATTATCTAACTAAATCTTTAGGTACATCAACAAAATCGTTCTTTATTTCTACATATTCCATAGAGATTTATTATATCAAACTCAACGATATAATTAACGAGTTGTGCGGGAATGAGTTGATAAATCTCTCTCTTGCGCTACATCTACGCTCGCGTTCCTTAAGTCTACAAGTTATACTTTCATACAGTATTTCATGCAAGGGTGCTCCGAAAGTCGTGCTCTCCACTTCGTCCGAAGTGGAGTAATTAAATTAAAGTCAAGCGCAATAAAATAAACCCAAAGTTTACCGCGAGAAATCGAACGAAATTGACGACGCGTGAAAACGAAAAATGCTGCTTCTGATACAGAATGCTTCTGATACTTTGCATTTGCGTACTTTTCGAATGGAATACATTAGGACATCGTAAACGAGGGAAAGCGGTCTCGATGTCATTCGATTGTGCATCTTACGGATCCGATTCACCCGCGTTTCGAATTACCTTCATGCGACGCGCAAAGCTCTTCTACCTCAGCCCTACGTCCCTGTCGAGGGAAGCTATGTTGCGTTTTGCAGCTCTTGTGTTTTTGCGAAGCTATCACGCGCGCGTCTATCACTTCTTTGAATTCTTTATCATAGCCGCCATGTCTCGCAGACTCTGCTCCAAGGTTTGTGCGAATTGCATTGCGCTGGTTCTGCCGTCGCTGTGGAAGGCCGAGACCGAGAAGATAAAGCCATTCTTCCTTACGTTGTAGGCGCATCCATAGCCGTCTGGCACAACCGGTCCGTATCCGACGATCACATCGTTCTTCGTGGTAACCTGCGAGAGAAATCTTACCTTCATTTCAAGCTTCACGCGATTAAAACGTATGACGCCAAAAATGTGTTATCCTTATCCTTTTAATGATAGCTCGATTGACACCGTTAATGAGCTAAAGAAGATGATATGGCACATAAATGGAGACTTCCTTATGGAAAGTATGGAACTTTCCACAGTCAGAACTCCTGTAAGTAATGAATTTCACAGAATTCGAATTATTTAAAAGAAATATTCATATTTCATTGAGGAGGACTTTATTAAAAATTGAAACGTTTGTGACATAATAGATTATATTTCGCGAAAGAAGTTTGTAATACAAGAATTGGCGTAAGTGCGAACTAGCCAGGCTCAAATAGCTTCGAAATTTAGATTTAATTTAAATTAAATTATTTAATTGAACCAATAAATGTGTGAATTTAAAAAAAATTATGTTAATTTTTGACAAATTTTAAAAAATTTTGAGTGATTTTTTCAGAAAAGTTAAAAGTGTCCGTCCTTGGTATGACAATAAAGTTCGGTAAATGTTATGAAAAAATAAACATCACTTAATTAATATACAAATGACCTTTATTGTTCTTCAAAATAATCCTTCCTGAAGACAATATACTTCTGACCGCGTGACAACAAGACTTAAGATAATGTCGGAAATTAATTTTTTACAGTTTTCGCAAGCTTTACGTTGTTGTCGCAAGCTTACGAATGTTGTCAGAAATATATTGTCTCTAGAAGAGATTACTTTGAAGGACAAAAATTATCATTCGTATAATGAAATGATATTTATTTTCTCATAACATTTATTATATCGAATTTTATTGCGACATAACTTCAAGCGTAAATTTTCTTTAGCGTAAATTGAGGATATAACTAATCGAAAGAGAGATCTGAGCTTTGCAAAACGTGTATCTGCAAAGGAAATATTCTACTGATAATTAGATAATAAATGTCACCTTTAATAACGAGCAAATATACTTTTATTTTATGTTAATTAAAATCGTATTTTCTTAAGATGTAAATCATCTCCTCGATTATGTAACTTTTCTTAAATAAATTGATCGTATCGCGTCGACCTCAAGCTATCCGAGTTGTTAAATACCTTTATAAAATACCTTTATAAAATGTGCTTATGACATGTCCGGGATCTTGACTTCTATTTCGTCATGATAGTCCACTTTAAATAACAATCTTTATGACATGCATCAAATAGCCAATAAATAACCAATCAATAATCAAGAAACGAAACGTTCTCATCGAAAATTTTTAGACTTCCGTGACTTGACATCATTTTTTGGAGAAACCAATAATTCTCTTTGTGCCATTTCATTTCACAATTATCATAAATACACACGTTTTGCTGTAACAGAGAACTTACGAAATATGCATTCATGCATGGGCGTTTTAGTCAGTGAGAGGCAAACATTTATATTCGTACAAAATTATTATTAAAATATTTATTCTGTCAGTAGAGCTGGCATCACCTCTTTTAATACCTCGTCTTCTATCTGTTTATTTGCCAAAGAATATTATGAACTTCAATTATTTTAATACGACAGCATAAATTATTTTATACTTGATTGGTAGAATTACAATGGAAATTCGATTTAAACTTTAATCAACGTCTTATATTATATTAATGAGCATTGAAAAGGATTCAAATTAAAGTCGAAACGAATACGATATTGTATGTATAATTTGTATGTAATTATTAGCGAATATATACAAATAATTTACGCGTTGATAACTGCATTGGCCATACAGGCATTCTTTCTTTTACTTCAAAATACTTATACTTAAAGCCATTTTCTTCGAAAATCTTCAGCGAACTTTCTTATGAATAATGCGTGAATTATTCATTGGTCAATAAATATTTAATTACTTTTCGTCATAAAAATTATTTTCATAATTTAATCGTTTCTTCTTTCTAAACTTTAAAAGGGAAAGGCAAGCACTCCTTTACCTCCTTTACTTCCACCCCTTTGCGTACGTCCATGCATTCACTAATTGAAAGGCAACGAATTTGGCTCCGGTGAATTGACCCTGATCACTGACCTGTGATGTCGAGAGGGCGAAGTGATTAACGATTGCGTAAGCCTCGTCCGTGAAGATCTCTGGGATCGGCTCACCGGCCTCCTTCGCCGCGTAACGTAGCCCCATCAGGTGATTATCGATACCCTGACCATGTATGTTGTCGTTCATCTCTTTCGTCTGCCTCTGCACCGCAAGATCGAACAGCTCCTTGATCCTTTCCGCCTAAAGAAGCGAGCCGGAAGCAACGTTCAATTGAGTCCAACGCGATGAATCATTCGAATCTTTTTTCGATGAAGATTTTCCCGACATATATCGAAGATCGACAAAGAGCTCGGAGGAATCACGAAGGAATCGATACACTTCATTAATTTTGACCAGGGTTTGGCATTCGATCTGTATATTTTAATGAATTTTAAATTAATTTTTCTATATCTAATTGTGCTAATTTGTACCGTAAGTTCCTTTTCATGATATTCCGATTTTAATTTGAAACAGTGAATTTCTTTTTGGCGATTATCATTTTGTGAAATAGACTTATTACTTTTGAAATATGGAGGTGAGAAGCAACATCGAGCGTGTGAAGGTAATTGATATTTATTAAATCAGCTCTCGAGAAACGTCATATATTAAATTAATAAGATTCGAAAAGATACAAATAAAACAAATAAAGAATGCTAAGCAGAAGATAAGTTGATAATTTCCATAAAAATAAAGAAAATAAGCTTGGCGGGAATTAATTCTAAATTTTAGAATTGTTATAATAATTTTGAAGGAAATATAATCGCAAATTTTGAAAGAATATACCATTGTAGAAAATTCAACTCACTATGAACAGGAAATGACGAGGGAAGAAAAAAAGAGCGGCTGAAACAACATCTCCGCTAAAAGGGAAACAACGGAGTACGATAAATGAGAAACAATAGCTCCGTTGCAGTATTTTCCGAACGAGGGCGAAACGTATGTAAGGGAAACAAACGGAATAACCCCGCGGAACTTGCCCGGGTGCCTCTCGAGGATCGTGCAAATACTCGATCGTGAAGGACGAATGAATCGTGCCGGCGGACCGGGACTAATTGATTGCCTTTTCCTCGGGGAGTTCCCTATTTTTTCTTTCGTTCGGCCGCTGCTTTACTTGCGGATCTTACACAACCTGTTTTTATAACCACGGTTTTTATCTTTTACATTTTGGAATTATTATTTTGAAGCACTTGCACTTTAAAAAAATATAAATGTAAAGAGAGACAAAAATATTACTTAGATATAATATGAGAAGCATTATTCGTATATAACGTATATATAATGTAAATGAAAAATCACATAAATAACGTTGTGACACTTGTACATAGGATTTCTACACACCGATGACTTCGTGCATCTTACAGATAAAGATCAGCTGAAGCGTAGTGTATACATATAAGTAACGTAACGTATACCAATAAATCGTAATTGCAAAAATTACATAAGTGTAATGTCAATATAAAATTGCAGAAATATCACATAAACATACATAAATATCTATATAATTGGACGGCGAAAATATATTTAAAAAAAACCGATATGATCTAATCTAAATGAAAAGAAAAACATAATTTTTTTTATAATAATGTATAATAATGTAAGACAAGAGACACGTGTCTATAAATGAAAAGGAAATAGCGTAGATATTATACCGAAACCTTCTCGTAGATAGGTGCATTTGGCAATGCAAATGGGCAATACGACCAACCACTCAGAAACTTGTCGTAACACTGCAAAAGATGCATCGTGATGTATGTACATGAACGAAATTACTTCGAACACGCGATTGCATTTTACTACGAATTCGTTATTATTACGTAGCGAAAGTACTCGAGGTAAAATTTTTGAAAATAGCGTTTTTAACCGGCGATCCATCAAATGAAAATATTGCGAGTGCTCAATCATCCAATTGTCCATTATTTTCAACATTAAATTTTCTTGAGACTAGCGTATCCAGTAGAATATCGTTAAGGTTTCGTTATCTTACGCAAACAAATTATCCTATTTAAATTATCTATAAAATTATTATATATAAATTATATCAAAGAACTTACGCAAAATAATCCGTATAAAATAAAATTTATTTGTATTTACAAAACAACGGCAAGGAGCGCTTAAAAAATTAAGGCATTGAGGCGAGAAAAGTAAAATAAGTAAAACGCATTCCGCTCGACCTTGTCGCAGTTCTGTCGAGTGTACTCGAGCTGTGTGTGTTACACGACACGAGAATCGCATAGGAAAAATGCCAAGTTTCAGTTACACTGTAAATGGTGAACTGAACTCTTTTGGGGCTCCCGTCCATGGCGTTGTTCGGCTGATTCATCTGGCCGTGAGGATCACCCTGACACATAGCCTTCGCCCACGCCAGCGCTTCCGGACTGGCGGCCCGGATGCAGTCCACGCGACCCAATGCGAACCTTCGGATACCGGCACTTTCATAAGTGGCCACCAGCCTCCCGTGAAGTCTGCGAATACCACAAAATTATGAAATAGCAACGATTTGAAGTA
The DNA here is from genome assembly GCF_000143395.1 of Atta cephalotes. NCBI lineage: Eukaryota > Metazoa > Arthropoda > Insecta > Hymenoptera > Formicidae > Atta > Atta cephalotes. The sequence continues at coordinate 856,079 of NW_012130119.1, read as the reverse complement.
ATTTATTAACAACTTTTGTCTGTCATAGGCATCTTCTTTTAGCTTTTTCTCTTGACTGCACTATTGTCTAGACAGTGTAGCGTATTTTCTTGGTGAACTAGGCGAATTCATTCAGTGTAACGTGTTTCCGTAGCTATAGTATAGTACAAATTTTATGCATGAAATGAGATTTTGTTACACGATCTCAAAGAGACGGCGTAGACTGTAGAGCCAGTGTGACATTAAAAATTTGAAAATGGAAGCAATCGGCAGCAGAATTAAACACGATAGCATGAAATAATGCACCATGGTGTACACTTGTGTAGTGTAGCACTAATGCAATACTTACTGTATAGTGTGAGGTTACACTCAGTGTATTCCAAGAGAAAACGCTATTACTTTCATTAATAATCAACAAATGACAGAATTTTTCATGTAAGATTCTATTCTCGAATTTAATTTTTGCTATCAAATTTCATCTAGCTGTATTTTGAAACGACTGATGAACGAAAAGAACGATTTTGTGGAAGTATCTAAAAATTTATTTAAATATAAATCTGAAAATAATTATGTAAAACTTAAATAATTAATAATAATATTGAAAAAAGTTTTAATATTTTATAATCAGTTTAAATGTCTTATATAATTATTCTAATGGTCAACAAAAAATTATTTTTAGATCTGTATCTAGTTAAATTTTTAGATACTTTAGCAAAATCGTTTCGTAAATCACTAACTTTAATAAGGTACATACTAGCTAAAAGGAATCTAGGAGAAGACAATTTTTAAGATTTGGATATTAAAGAAGAGAATTCTTCTTTACTTTTAGTATTGTATATTTCACCTGAAATATGTAAGTTGGAGTGCTAATTGTATATACGCGTCCGGGCTGACTCTGCAGGACTTTATGAACTCCTTCGAGTAATCCTCGAACCACAGAATACAGAGGTCCAAATCTTCGACTAGACTGAAGAACAAAAAGAAATATTATGAATGCAGATTTACAAATAGAATATTCAAAATTATTTTTTCTAACAATTTTCCTAACTAACAATTAGCAAGCTTTCCATACTATTTCTTTCTTTTTTCCAGACTTACGCGTCAAAGTTCATCATGGCTTCTCGGATGTCGTTCAAACTTTGCTCGGTGAGACACCATTCTAGCTTTTCGGGTGCCGGCAGATGCGAGGATACCAAATTCTCATCCGGTGGTGACATAGAGTCCACCTTCTCCGTTATATCCTCGAATGCATTGAAGACGGCCGGTGCTTCGCCAGTGGAATGTTCATACGTCAATCCCCACATTCCGTCCTACGTTAAGTGTTATATATTTGCAAAATGAAATCTGAATAAAGTGCAAACAAAAAATTGAATAGAATTTTGCTTTTTTCGTATCAAGAAGTGACAGTTTGTTTTAAATATCAGAAACGATCGTGGATAAAAAAAATAATGTTTCATGGAAGACAATATTTGATCAAGAATTCGTGTAAAGAATATATGAAAAAATTTAATAAAAACTGCTCCGTTCCATTTCAAGAAAGTCTTTTTTGAAACGATGAATAAATTATATTATGTAATAAAACTATTGACATTAAACAAATAAATGATATTATATACTGGATGCTCTATAATTGATGATTACAATTTAATCTCAAAAACATTAAAAAATAATATTAATGGAAATACTATTTGATAAACATAATGGATAATACAGAAATATGCGCAAGAAATATTATATATAGTAAATAATTAATATTTGTAAGTTATTCATTATTTGCGATAATTGTTACAAAAATAATTATATATAATCGTTTGCCTATTAAAATGTTATTATTATCGCGCATTAATAATTGATGTGAATGGCTAAAAAAGAGAAAACGATCGATTAAACAATCTCATTAAAGTTAAAGCAATATGATTAATAAATAAAAACTATACATAGAGATATCCCCATCGCGAAAGATTAATTAACCAATCAATCGTAAACGAAATATGACAGGGAGATAGAGATCGCGGGACTATTTTTATCATCAGTGAAAATATTCCGACAGGAAGTTAAATTAGACATTCTGTCGTGCGATATATGAAAGCGCAATGTTAGCGTAATAAAACACCGTCGCGGGTTCACGAACGGTGATTTCGCCCGTGAACCCTGACACCAATCAAATCGAAGAGTCATCTTGGAAGCGGTGAAAGTGATAAGTTCAATTTGGCCGAGCGCAGAAAACGTACTATCATGAATTGTTGCCTACCATAGGAGGATTTCTCAAGAAATTACGCTAGAAGTATCATTTGATACTTCTATATATCGCATTGTGCGTTTTCTCAATCCATAAAGAACTCTCTAAGTGCACCAAGCACGTTCGAATTTCGATCAGATTACAATAAAAAATCGATTCCATTTATTTCACTTCAGATTTGAACATCGGATGTTAAATTAAATTTCGAATCGATCTCAAATATTTACATATTCAATTCTCTTATATCTTGAAAAGTTTTATTGGCTTTCACTGCGATTCTCAAATAGATGAAGTCATCTCGTTTCATTTCGAGACAGAAGGAATGATGATCAAATTAGATATTATTTAATCAGAGTTGGATAAGTTAATGTTTTCTTTTAACTGAATAAAATTAAAGTTAATGGTTTTACAAAATTAATAAAGTTAAGTTAAAAGTTGAAGGAATAAAAAATTAACTTAACGTAAGTTAAATCAATATTGAATTAACTTAAGTTAAAAAAAAAGTTAATTTTGAAAAAAATTATTATAATTTTTTAGATCATAATGTCCTAATTTTTCTTAAAATGAGATTAAATAACTATAACATAGATTATTAAATAAATTAAATTTTTAATTTTTTTATTCATATGTGATATAAGTATATAACACATAATGATATAACTATATAAGTTATATAACTTTAAAAAAACAGCCAGCATATAAAGAAGATAAAAGATTAGTAATTATTTTTTAATAAATCTTAAGCCATAAGAAATTGACCAATTACAATCGAATGCGAGAAGAATATTTGATTGTAATTAGTCAATTTCTTACGACTTAAAATTTAAAACACCTATTGTAGAGCCGAACTAAGGCTTATAGCATAAGACATAATCACATAAACCAATCATAGGGCTGTATTAGCATCTTAAAAAATTATTTAAGATGGTCTTTAAATATGAACAGATTACGAATATACGCCCTTAGTCTTATTATATCTTATTATTTTTCTAAGATATTTAAAAGAGATAAAAAAATTTTTTAACTTAAAAAAAAGTTAAAAAGTTCACATTTAAAAGTAACTTAGTTACATTAAAATTTAATGTATTTAAAATTAAGTTAAATTAAAAGTTATTAACTTTTAACTTTTTTTAACTTTTAATATTTTAACTAGTTACTACCCAACCCTATATATAATATTCATATTGCGCAATAGAAACGAAACATGAGTGCATTTACAAATATCGTAGTATCGATTATTGATGTGTAGTAATTAATGTATGTTCGTTAAACATACTTTGCCGAGGATAGCATGGAAAGTTTTGTCGAACCAGCGATTCGCGCCCAAGTGCCGGGATCCTCCACCGTGGAGAGCGTGATGAAGCACGTTCGCGTAATCTCGGTCGCCAATCCATCGGTCCTCCTTCTTCATGGGATTGTTAAATGTGGTAGGCAGCACGTCGTCGTCGATGCAAACAACACAGAGACAGCGCTCCAACAGCTCCAGATTGTGACGATTGCGCTCATCTAGAAGTCGTTTTGCAGTCTCGTTAATTCAGACGGCAGTCCCGCTTCGATATAACTTTGTAAAGCGCAGCAAAAATGTATTCCTCGTAGGGATTGGAAATATAATAATACCGTTATTCTTATCGTTATTTTTTATAATAACAATTTAATAATAAAATTTAATATTGCAATTTTTTATCACAGTAATAATAATTAACTGAAAGCTAAGATTGGGAAAAATTCATTTATTAAAAGTTACTTGTCATTATCATGTGTTGTTTACTAAAAAAAAAACTTATTATTTAACCGAGTTAAAGTTAAAGTAACAAGGTGATACGTTACAAATAATAAATTACTTTTTCCAATAAATGATGTATGATAGTGACAAGTTATTTTTCAGAAGTTATTGTAGAAAGTAACGGTAAAAGTAACATTCCATCCCTGGATCAACATGTTGAATTTATCACTGTCTGCATTATGATCTTATGTCTCTGTAATTGATTTTATTGCTTGTATTTTACTGTTTAAATTTTTGTGTGTCTATGATTCATAATAATATGAAGATAAATATTATTCGAATATAATATTACGAAATAATAATACGAAAATAAAAAATTAAGAGCGATAATGAAAAATTGCTGCAATAATAATGGGAATCGAATGAAAAATACTAGAAAATTTGCATTGCCTGCAATGGAAGGTTAAAAATGTTCACTATTTTTTTTCGCAGTGATTCTGAAAACAGATCGTTCCTTTTCATTTCGAAGCGCGAAAGAAGATAATCAAATTTATGTAATATAAGTTTTAAGAAGCTTTATTGTACAAGACTTACGCCGTAAATATGAAAAAACTAGAACGCATTTATGAGACGAGGTCTATTAGAACGAGACGCCGGGAGCTTGCCATTTTAGAGTTACAATCTCTCCGTTGTCTTCGCGACGCTCTTGCCTTTAATTAATCAACACGAACGCGGGTCGCCGTTAGCTCGTTAGTGTCGACCGTTCATTCGATTTGTAGGCGTAGGTTCTCGTTGAGCAAGGTCGGGTTAGGGAGTTAATAGGAATATTGCGAATATTGGCGAAGCGGTGAACGCGAGTGAATAATTATGGCGAGGGCACGTGGCAACGAGGGTCGTCCGAAGACAGGCGAGCTACTTTTTGGGTAACCAGATTATTACAT
>NW_012130119.1:845818-851177 GCF_000143395.1 Atta cephalotes | reverse complement strand
CTCTCTCAATAATAAAATAAACCATACGGAAAGGACGGAAAGGATGTTGCCCAAGTATTTAAACATTTAAGTAGATACAGATATAAAAATAATTTTTTTCCATCATTAAAATAATTATGTAGAAAACTCAAGAATGATGAGCAATGCTGCAAAAAGCCATGAAATTGTAGCAACTTGAACATCCTATATGATTTAATAATAAATATAATTATATATAATTATAATTTAATATATTTATATATTAATATAATAAATTATATAATAAATTAATATAAATTTTTATAATCCAACAAAATGATTTTCTGCATTCAATTAAAATTTAATGTTACTTCAGTAACAATTCAAAACAATTTTTGTACCATAATTGAAGAGATTCATGAATAAATCATTTAACTGACAATATAATAACATTACGAAGCATGAAATTTATTTCACACATGACACATACCATATGTAAATTTGGAAACTAAATGAACAAACTCAATTACGATAATAAGCGATATAACTATTTTAATAATTCTGATAGAGTAGCTGTTGTAACGTTCTGCATCACACGAAGCTGAACTAATTGTGTATTTATTCGTTGCAAGAAACTGAACATTACAAGTCTTATAGATCAATACAGTTTTTTATCTCCTTTCTAGATCCTATAAAAACGATATTAACAATGCTGCTCGAAGAAGCTCGACATAATGACGACAAAAAGAGAGATTAGATTCTGCTTTAAAAGAATTATGAGCTTTCTCTAATTAAATCGCTTCGATGCTTATTAATCTACCTTTAATCATGAAAGCTTAAAAAGTCGACAATTTTTTTTTACAATTGCACTGCTCTTTTTCCGAAAGAAAAATCCGCAGCATGAGAGCCTTTGAATTAAGCGCTTAAAGTACGATGTTCCCTTCGTAAATGGAATGCTTATACTCAGTAGAACACCTTTAACCGTCGTCATACGTACTTTTTATCAGCTCCTCCCGCGCCTTCGCCCAGGCTGGGCGCTTTGTGGTCGTGAGAATTCCAACTGGCGGAGTTCTAGGATCGGCTTTGGTTTCCATGATCCTTAATAACTGCTGGACCAATTCGATTTCAGTGATTCGGCCTCGATCCGATGCCCTCACCGGCACGCTATAAAACTGCGGGAGAATAAACAAAAATCTCATGACATCATTTTGTAAAATATCTCTTCTCTCGACATCGCATCGTTCAATAAAATATTTTTGATGTTGAGTTTAATAAATTAATTGAAGAATTAGTTTCAGAAATAATAAAACAAAATTAATCTATCACTACATATAATTTAATTGATGAGTAAATCCTGAAATACGAATAAAATCCTGAAATATATTAGAGAGCGAAATGTAAAAATATACAGAAATTATCGTCAAGCATTTCCTATCTATCTCTGAATCTCACCTGATTATGATGCGCGACGATAATGTGGTCGCCGGAAGACGCTCTATCCAGGACAATTTGCTCGTCGTTGTTTACACCGGGTCGTCGATAAATCCGGAATATTTGGTAATGCTGCGCCATGCAGAGCGGTTGCATGGTCTTGCCATCTTTGGATTTCACACGTTCAATCTCCAATCCGGATCTATTCAAATCCAGAGTTTATTCTCTCTTTCGAATCGTATCTGCGTGCATTTTATTTGTCATGAACGAATTAAAGCTCAAACAGCCGTATGAATTAATATTGAGTAACAGAACAGCTTGAGTAACACAAGTATACAGGCTCATAAATGTTTGCTGATTTTGAGGTTTTTTTTTAAGTTTTCGCAATAATCGAGAAAATCTGCAAATTTCTGATTCATGTTAATTTCATGCAACGATATCAATTAAAAATATTAATTTATTCAATTAGTTTATTTATTCAATTAGTTCATTTATTCTATAGAAAATTTATTATAATAAAAAAAATAAACTTGTGAGAAATAAAAAAGCAGGAGTAGAATCGACTTTCTGTTGACTTCATCGTTCTCGCCTTTCAGATCTCTCCTTCTCGTTTCATTTCGAAGAAACGCGAGACAAGATGAGCTATATTTGCAGTTAAGAAAATCTAGGGGCGGGCTTCCCTTCGCGAATTTGCGTTAGTTTTTGAAAGAAAGGAGCACTCTCCTCTCCCGCGGCGCCGGCTTCTTCTCGTCCAGATGCAGGATTCCGAGGATCCTTTGAGCTCGCGAAAACGTCCGCTCATTCCCTTTCCTCTTTATGCTTTCTATGGATCTTACAGCCCGGATTTCCTCGCAGACGTACGTTCTCTCTAAATTGATTTCAGCGCGGCTTCTTTTTGTCCGATCAAGATGAGATCAGTACATCGGCTCGTCGCGTCTCTCCCTCGATTATTAGCGAATTTGCGCTCTTCAATCTCAATGATTGCTCCAATATGAGGGGCAAATTGTATACAATAAACGCATGGAAAGAACAATTTTATGGAAATTTTATTTAAAAATTTAATCCGATATAAATCTGAAAATATTTATATTAGACTATAAAAATTATTATGTACCAAGCCGTGATCAGATTAAAGATTAAGGTTGAGATTAAATTGAAATTTAACCAATCAAAGCAAAATTCACTAAACTTGAGATTAGTTTTCTTTTTTCTGTTTAATTAAGTTCCAATCCAATCTTAATCTCTCACAGTTTAACACGTAATGAATAATGCTGTAAAAAGTATTTTTGATGTTCCAGCAATCAGTTTGAGTGTCCTACAATTATTTAAATGGTCTAACTTTATTTTTAAATCTGTAAACATTTATTTTTAGATATTTTAACAAAACAGTTCTTTCCGATGCTCGCATAGAAATGATCGTAAAAATCGATGAATAAAACGAAACTTATACATTCGAGTTTAATAAAATTGAAATATTCGATATGTTCTCTGATATATTCAGCGATGAAACGAAACCTTGTTTGCTTGCGAAACTTATGATTGAATGCGATTCACATTCCGGATTATATAGAATGAATGGGCAAGATTGCAGAAAATTGCAAAACGTTACCTCACCTGTCCAGCAATTCCTGATAATTAAGCAGCTCGGTGAGAAATCGCGCGAGGAATACCGCGGCTTCCTGCTGGTTCGCAAATCTTTTCGGTTTCGCGGCTAAGCCGGGGTTGCTGTTAATTGGCAGAGCCAATGGGACGGACAGGTACATGTCATTTAGCCACCATTCTGTCGCCTGCAAACAGAATTAATCTATCATTAAATAAATAGATGATTTAATAACCATATATTTTTTTATACTATTACAATTAGAGAGTCACAAATTGTTATGAATTATTAATTGTTATTACAATTAAGTGCGATCGTTGTTAATTATCAGTTATGCAGTCAAATGTAAAATCATTCAGCAATGATCGCGATTAAAAATTACGTAGGTTTATGTGATTCAATGATGGAGAACGACAGGCCGATGATCGTTACGTCATCAATATATGAGAAGCATCAACGTGAGATTGCATAATAATAATTATGCTATATATAATAATTACTCAAGATGACGTCGCGCAGCCTTGCGTGAAAGTATACCCGGAAGATTGCTAAGGGAAAAATAAAATATATTGGCGAAAAGAGATTCTCGAGGGAAGTTACAACCAAGAACGCATCGGTAGTTGCGAGCATGATTATTTTGCGAAGCAATGATTTGCGAGAAGACACTAATGTGTAGCCAGGAATGCTTCAAACTTCCCGGAAATAAATCACTCGCGACGAATTAGGTGTTATCGTGTGTGTGATTCATTAGAGTATCGATAAGCAGATAATGATAATAGTTGCTTTTTCTATTTACATCAAAACTTAGATAATTCTCATTTATGACGTCATAATACAGTTAAATGCACATTCTTTTTCCATTCTGGCATGTGAGATGCAACTGAGTTTTTTACTTACAATCCGCACACAAGCTCGAGACCGTGTGCTTTACTGAGTATTATTAACTCACATTAAAAGTGAGATTATAAACTTGTGTTGTTACGCGAACTTACATCAAAGTCACCAAAATAAGCAAGTAGTATAAAATACATAACTTTATTCAGTATCACTTGTGTGAAAATGGAAAGTAACCAGCATGTCTCGAAAGCAGGAAAGTCTCGTAGATGCGTATTGACGCATGGAGACGTTTCTTCTGTCGTAAATTATATTGTCGTACCCGGCACGAGATTTAATTTTATTGATTTAACCATCACTTTCTTGTCTTTTTAATCACGCATAATTTTGTTGCGTAATTCAACATCGCTCCAGCGTGTCATCGTTTTTGACACTCGACAATCGGGAATCAGCCCCGTACGTCATTAAATGCGGATTAAACAATTGAGTTTTGTCGCCGACTTTCGCGTGATAAAATCACTCGTGCTGAAAGAGGGAATGGCAAAATTGCCGTGAAACTTAAAATCCATAGTTCACAAGTCCTTTTAAATTGCTTTTTAAATTAATGTAGTGTCTCGATATATGGAGCACTTTTCTTTTTGCGTTAATCCATTTTTGTCAATGTAATATATATAATTATAAATATAAATATAATTAGCTTTAATTTCGGTTTAACTTATTTTTATCTTTTTTTTTATTGTAACAATTAAAAAAAATAAAAAGAAATTGTTAAATCGAAATTAAAGTTCATCCATAAGAAATAATAAAAATGGATTTAAGTGCAATAAAGATTTCCAGAATTAATTTAGTGTGAATGCTGAAAAAATCTTCACAAATATTAAAAATTTTATAAAATTAAAACTTCAGATAATTTTTTACAACTTTTTTTATTTTGGAATATCCAACCAAAGAAAACATTTTATTTTATTGAAGTTCTTAGAGTAATAAAAAAAATTTTTTTTTAATTTAATTATTAATCACATATTTAATAATTTACTAATAATTAACTAATTTAAAATATTAATTATGTTATTAATAATTAATCATTTAACGTGCATGCATATACATATAATTATAACAAACAACTAAATTTTATCATTTGTCTTTCATTTCATGATATTTACATTTCATGATCTTCTATATTTATTTTACAACCTATTTGAAAGAGGCATCATGTTACGGACTTTCTCGCAAATATAACGAGAGTTAGTAGTCACAATTCATACAATGAATATGTTGTCATGTCGAAGAAAATATTTTCCCTGGTCTCTCGCAAGAAACTCGTAGTAAAACATATCTTCCGTTTATTCGTAAAAAAATAGGTGCTTTCCAGCAAGAGGCACAATATAACACAATGTAACACAGTGATCATTCAATTTCATCTTTGTTTAATGTTAACAAATAATAAGGTAGGATATAATAACACATTGTATTATACTGTGTTATTTTTGTAACACAATGTAGGTGTGTTTTTAATTTTCGCTCTCTCTCTCTCTC
>NW_012130119.1:836645-844609 GCF_000143395.1 Atta cephalotes | reverse complement strand
TTCTCTCTCTCTCTCTCTCTCTCTCTCTCTCTCTCTCTCTCTCCCCCCCCCCCCCAAAATCTATTCGCAACACCAACCGTTCCGCGGATACCTGAGTTAATGTTTTCAGGATTGTATTTAATTCTTTATGATCACATTTCTTAAGAATTCCGTAATCATCACACTGGAGTTAAAATGATCCCGAGCGTATTTAATTATCGATTCACTTTTTTTGATCTATGAAATAAAAAAAATACTTATTAAATACACTCTGTTGCGAAATTCTCTATGTTTTATTGACAATTGTTGCTATATAACTAGTGACAGCTTAACTAGTGACAGCCAATGAAAGTTATGGTTTCTTCCAGGATTGTCCTGTCATTGGCTGTCGCTAATTAACGATAGCGACAGTCATCGATAAGATGTTTAGAGAATCCCCGCATTTAGGATTTTCATTTTGACCTCAGTGTGACTACGAAGGGTTAACGTTACGATAGACTGCAGTTTTACGATATTTTAAATAATTACTTTAATCTACGTGTTCTCGATTCAATTCAATCAAACATTTCCGTGTGATAAATTCTTCAAAAATGTTTCTTTTATTAAATCAATTGCTGATGTATCAGGTGCTTGCAACGAGAGACGATCCTTCGTCGAAAATGGAAAATCAACTATAAATTGACCAAATAGTCAAGAGCGGTGATTCGATAGCGACGGGATATGCCGCTATGATCGAACTAACGACTTTAATCTCATTTCGGAGCCGGATAATCCTACACGCGCGGCCGTAATTGTATCATCCCCCTGAGAAGCGGGACTTCTTCTTTCTCCCGCGATTCTAGGTCAGTGTGACGAGCCGCGTGTCGCAGCTCGTGTGCATGCATGTTTCACGAGATCTCCACGTCAATACAACGTATCGCGACTCCGCTTTCGAATCGCCTATAGATAGAACTTACGAGCTCGAGCTTGTCGCGTATTCGCAGAATAAAGGGCTATATTTGACCGGGGAATGACACCGTTTCGATATTGTAACTGGGATATATCGATGGAGCACTTGTATTCTTTTTTTAGATCGCTAATATATAGTTTCGGCGATTCGACGAACAAAGGATTGCGCACGAGAGACTTTGTCGGTTTTTTTCCCCGGACCGATGCAAATCCTTCCGACTGAATTTAGAATCGGGATTTTACTACCGTAAATTTCATGACATATCCGATCGAATTTTCTATCCACGAATGACAGAAATCGATGAGAGTTAAACAAATTAAATTCTAAGAGATTTTGCGAGGATACGTTCATTATCTGAATAAAATAAAATTTCTTTAAAAAAGTTTCATTCTGTCCATTTTATTTCTTAATCAATTCGTTACAATCGTTATTGCAATAATAAAATCTCCTTTGTCAGATTTTAATTTAACAGAACTCAAAATGTAATATTGATTTAATTGAAATCTAATTTGAAACCTCGCTGTAAATAAAAGAATTACAACTAATTCCTTGTCACATCTTCGTTAAGAAAGTTTCTTATTTATTACAATATTTTTTTTAAAAAGATTTTACTTTATTTCACTTTCTTTCTGTAAATATACAGGGTGCATCACCAAAATCCGGACAAATCGAACAATTTCTTTAAACAAAATGTTTTTCATGAAAAATTAAATATTACAAAAAATCCTTTTACATGGCACTTGAGGGATCCCTGCATAATTATTCGATATATCCTCCATTAACTTGAATGACGACCTCTATTCTTGTTTGCACGCATGTTGTAATGTAGCGCTGTCCATGCCGACGAAGTCTGCCTCAATAGTGGTTTTTAATGACGTCAAATATTGGGATGCCGAGATTTGTTTGTGACTCTTTCTGTGCTCTATACGTAGTCCAAGGGATTTAAATCTAGGCTGTTGGGAAATCAGAATGAGAGCCGAGGCGAGCAACTCGGCTTGTCCTGGAAGCATCAGAGAGCATCTGTCGTATCTTTAATGTGTACGATTTGTATCGAAAGTTCTCCTCGGCAATTCGAGGCATTGTTGGCTCGCTTACACCAACAATCGATGCTAATTTTTGCAACGATTGCCCTGGGTCATCCGAAATCAGCGCTTGAGCTCTTTCAACGACTGCAGGGGTCCTGGTGGTGCGTTTTTCGAGTGACTTTTCCTCGCTGGCATATTCTGGAATCTTCTCGCTGGAATCTTCTCGTTGGACTGTTCTAAAACCGAATATTTTGCCATGTCATAAACGGTTGATCTCGGATATCTAAAGAATCGAATTATTTCCGTTGCTGAGCGCCCAGCGCGAAGATCTTCGGTGATCGCGACTCTTCGATTATATTCCGCACTTGGTTTCAGCATGCGGCCATTTTAAGAATATAACTGTTTACTAGAAGGCTTTCTCGGACTCCAACAACAACTCTGGCGGAGGCACAATATAGCGGAAAATTTAAATTGAAATTTATCCGGATTTTGGACACACCCTATACTTATATCTATTACACTAATTTGAGTCAAATTTAATACATTTTCTTGACTTAAATTGCTTAACTCCATTGCTTTAATCAAATTAATGAATATTGGATAGTGCAGTGGGCAGTGATGATTTACAAAAATGATTAAAAATAACTTTAATTATGTATGCGCCTAATTTGATATCATAAATATTATTTAACCATGCGGTTCATTTTGTCTATTCCCGATCGCTATTATCGAATGCCTTTGGCTCGAATGAACGTCTCCGCTGCGAATCTGGATTACGCAAAGACAACCGAGTTGTAGGTCGAACGCAAACGCGTTCGCAGCAGATGCAAATCGGTTCATCGCAACGAGGGATCGAACTCGTCGCACTCAATGGACAAAACTTATCCGACCGGCAACAGCCGATCGCTTTGACTGCCGACAGTGATGCTGGACGGTTCCTTCAGTCACGAACGAAAATGTTTCGACAACACGTTACGCCATGGATGCGGATGTGCACGTGCAATGTGCTGCGCAATACGTATGCACGACGAGCGAAACTGTCAGATTATATTTGTTATTGAGCATTAGATAGTGTGGGAATAGAATTCTGGTCTCAAGACTGGACGATTTCTGTCAACTTCTACTTGGAGGCCGGTTTAACGAGCGTTCACCTCCCTTAAATCGCGCAATTGAAACACGCGTTAGTTGACTCGCGTGTAACGACAGCACTGCTTAACTAATTATCTCAACGTGATGCCGCACCGCATCAGCTGCGTGTTTCAAAAAGACACTCGTTGGCGTTATTAACGTCTTGCGTCATCCGGGTCCACGTTTGTGCACGCGCGTCATGCACGCACGCGTAATTGGTGCTCCCGCAAGGATACGCATGGGGTACTAAGTATCCTATTGACGTGATGAAGTCTGCAAGCCATTCGACGATAGCGATCGTTCACACGTCTCGGAGATCTGTGAAAGTAGAGTCAGCAGCATCCGTCCGCAATCCCTTGCAATCACACGAATAATTACCAGATGCTTAAGTAATTGCAGTTGTTACCTTGTGAGCACACTAATACTCACGTTTTCTAATTAAGGATCCCGTGTATTAAAACGATATGTCCTGCATAATGGAGCACGTAAATTTAACACACTGCGTTTAATAGAATATTCATGACGTTACCTCTTCGAAAAAAGTATTATACTTCTATTAATAATGCCGAAAGACGCGAGTAAAGGACTTCGTGCACTTCATCGTTGGAAAACTTTGTGCTAAATTTAATACTTTTCATGTGTTCCAACCGATTCATTTTAATTTATGTTAACAAGATGAGTATGTTGAAACAATTATTACTTATTAAAAAAATAGAACAAAAAAGGACCATTAACAAACTATTAGTTTATCTCTTTTAAACTAGATACTTTTAAATTTTGTTTTGCTAAGACGGTCTGAAAGAAGACTGGAAGGTTACAGGAAGGGTCTAAAATAGTATGAAAAAAATTAATAATTTTATATAGAAAAAAACACAACTTTTGTAAAATACGAATAAAACGATTTTGAGCCTATTGAAATTTTTGGCCAGCATCATAAAAGCAATCACATATAAAAAATTTAGCCAATGAATATGACAGAAGCCGGTTTCTTCATAAGAAGCGCGGGGTCTTTTTATGGGTTTTAAATGCGAATAAACGTGAACGGTTAGATGAGCAAAAGGAAGATAGTTCTCTAAAGGAGAATTTTATTCTTCGATTAATCTCACGATTCCTGCATATGTCGGTGGAGAAAGAAACTTCAGAAAGAAGGATCAGTCAGTGATACACGCGATCTCGACTTGGATGTTGCTGCGAGATGGATGTTTGCGAAACCGGTGTTCGATGTTCCGCGATGTGTGCCATTCTCCGCGGATTAACGAGATACACGTGATCGGTGCATTAGAGCATCAGAGCAGGAATATGGATTACCCATCGAATCATCGTTTGTAGATCGTCGCATCTCCTTGTGCATCTTCGAGCCGAGGTGTTTCGTTATAATGTTACTCCGCGACGAGAGCTTCGAAGAGAAATGAATGACCTTACATTTCAGTCGTAATTTTAATAAGAGTTGCGACGAAATCGTCACGTGACACGATTTAAAAAGGCAAGACGATTTCTCATAAATAGATAGAACGCTCAAACATAATGAGAAATGTTGCAAAAGGTCTTGGTTCATAGCAATCAGTTTGAGTCCTACATAATTTTGATAGTCTAACAAAATTATTTTCAAATTTGTATCTAGTTAAATTTTTAGATACTTTAATAAAAATTTTTTTTCATATAACGCTAATCTTTACTCTTCTAAACTTTAGTAATTAATACATTGATTAATATTATTATGATAATGCTTACTAAATATTGCACCAATACTAAACAAAATAAATTCAGTAACTTATCAGGATTTTCTCAATGTTTGATGTCTTATTCTTTTTTTTAGGAAAGGTATTTTTGGAAGTTTCTTCTTTTTTAAATCAACTTAGTTGATAATTTGAGTATAATTTCGACACGAATGACTAAATGCTGCGAGGTCTAAAAATTCCGCAGCTGCAAGCGGAAGGAAAATTAACCGTAAGTTGTACATGTACGATGAAACGGGCATTTATCATCGTGATGATCTCTCGTGCGATGTGCATCTCGTGAAATAAAATCCTCGGGATTGCGCAGAACTCCTACACGTTGGATACCGCGTTCCTGCCGCGTAATGGCGCGATATGCGAAAGCTTAACGAGCACGAGCAGAATTATGAGAGAAGATCTATGTTCATCATTCCCGATGAAGAAACAGCTGGCGCAATAACGTCTCAATGCGTCATTTGATGGGTGATATTTGCTTTGCTCCCCCGTTGTTTATTGCACCTACGCGTGAAAATTGCACAAAACGCTGACCGGAAGACTTCCTCACGGCGGAATTCTCGCCTAATTTTATGCAGCAAAGATTCCTTTGAGAAAGTTTATTCACGGAAGTATGCCTTTTACGGTGAGAAAGCAAAAGGGTTCTTGCGAGCTAACGGCGAGCCATATCTTAAACGCTTTAATCGTCCGTGGCGTCGGAAACTCGAAGAGAAGACGCGATTTATATTTTAATTACGGTTAATTATTCTTTTTCTTTTTCCCCTCATTACGCTTATTCCTTCATTTTCTTTCAATGTACAAAGAAATATATAACGGAAAATGACGAAAAGTTCTATTAATTCTTGATTATAATTAAGGCCGGTATTCATAGTCGGTTCTTATTTTAAGACCATCTTAAGTAATGTTTTAAGTCACTAATGCAGTCTTCTAATTGGTTCATGACATCTTAAGATTGTACTCGAGGGATTTACTGTCTTAAATGTAAGATCCGACTATCGGCCTAAAAGCAAACACTAAGAAATTTCATAAAATAAATTTTAACCATCTTTTTTACTCCACTTATTTTCAGTATACATATGGCCATTCAAGAGTGGCAGATTTTCTTTTTAGAATGAGATTTACTCTTTTAAAATGAGATTCACTCCAAAGGAATGAAATCTCAATCCCTTTTTTGGAATGAACTTCCATCTACCCTGGTATTACACTCCAAAAACCTTGAACAAGGCCGCATTTTTCACTTTTTTTTTAAGACACGCTAAATTTTCAGTCTCTTCACTGAGAAAAAATATAGTTAATTTTAATAAATATTTAGTTCAATACTGCCAACTAACATTTACCTTTACAGTAAGTAAATATTTGTTCAATAAAAAAAATGATTGTTAAATTCAATTAACATTTCTTGTATCAAATCAATATATCTTTCTATTTAATAAATATTTAGTTGGCAGTATTCAACTAAATATTTATTAAAACTGACTATATTTTTTTTCAGTGTTCGAGTGAGATTTCATTTCATGAGATTTAGAGAGTATTAAATAAGGCGGGGAGCATAGATTTTTGCATAACGCATGAGGCATAAAAAATCAACTAATTAGAGTCTTTTGATCCAAGAAAGGAAGGAAATGGAAGACGTTGATTGGTTCATTTCCTTATGCATTACGTGCTACATAAGATTCTGTGCTTCCACTCTTGTCGCGTGAATAAACAGCATTAACATTATTAATCGCCGTCGATGGACTACGGAGGGTGCACGGAGTATAATCGAATAATTCGTCGAGAATTCAGTTTCATCCCGGAGACAAGGGATGGGGGAGGTAGTTGGGGAAGGAAGACGATTTGTCTCGCAAGAATGACGGATGATGGTGACAGGGCTAATTTAGCGGTCGTTCTGGTTACCGCAAACTTTCGTCCTTTACCGTAGTCGTTACGCGATTCTCAACGGTTATCCTCCGCCCTTTGCACGATCATCTCTTATAGCTACCTCATCGAGAGACACGATCATGTCACACGCCATGAGCAAAACTTAAATTCATTTGCTGGTGTCTGTGTACATCCTCGTACAATCATGTCGCGGCACAATAATGGTATAATGATGTGTAATAATGCTATCAGGTAATAGAGCCCCCGTAATGATTATGGCTACGATCTGTTCTTTTGTTGCGCTATCACGTAATCGAAAGGTTCTCGGTATCTTGCGGAGGCACGCGAGATTATAGGAATTAAATTGTTCGCTATTACGAAATACAAATCAGGAATTACGGAAAGTTTATGATTAACGCCATGGATCATCGGAGAATCGTTAAAGCGTGATCCATAGTGATGAGTGTCCCAATCCATAGTGATAAGTAATATTATTTGAACAAAGTAAAGTTTTATTTATAATGTGCTCTTTGCTTCCTATTTCGTGCTTTTTAAAAAAATTTTTAAAAACAAAGTTATTAAAGGTGGTTCGATAACATAAAACATAAATAATAGAGAATACAGTCACAAATTGTTTTTCGTACAAGTCATATATTTAAAATTTAATAAATTATATTTAAAATTTAATAAAAAATTAAATAAATTTGTTCTGAATTTTGTACTGCGACAACTAATTTTGTTCTTTTAATATTTAACTTTCTTTTGATTGTACTGATGGTCACGACTTGACCAAAATGTTTACATGTAATTAATTTTAAATATATGACTTGTACAAAAAACAACTTGTATATGTGACTGTACATTCTCTATTATTTATGCTTCTTGTTTTTTACTTCTTTGCCTTTTTTTCTTTTTATATTCGCTGTAACAGTCTCTGTTATGAGCATTTTTCATTTAGTGACACAAGTCAATACAAGCATCATTCTATTTATCTTTGCATTCCGTGAATAACAAAGGCAGAACGACACTTGTGTCGACTGATGTCACCAAATGGAAAGCACCCTTCAGAACCTCTAGCACCACGTGGCTGCCGGAGACATCAACCTCGCTTGGTTGAAGTTCGGAATTCGGAGAGGGTGTCAAGTTACGGAGATTTCAACAGGAGCCCAAACACAGGGCGAACGAGTGAGCTGAGCGAGAGTCGGCACTGCCATCGAACTCGAATTCTCTCGTCAGTATCTCGTCCTTTCCCTGCGTCACTCTCTCTCTCTTTCTCTTCTCTCTCTCTCTCTC
>NW_012130119.1:821184-836625 GCF_000143395.1 Atta cephalotes | reverse complement strand
CTCTTTCCTTTTCTCCCCAGTGCCTTCTTCCAGCTCGATCTTCTCTCGCTTCCTCTCGTCCTCCTCCTACGCCGTGTCGGCGCAAACGCGACGTTATCGACCACTCGTCGAAGTACGGCCGCGTGCGTGTCCGGCCGCATCTCGTTTCCGTGCTCGCGACGCTCGCATGCGGGCGCCGCGACGCGCCGCACGCGTGCCTCACGTCGCTCGCGGATATGTCGCGTAACGCAGCACGCGTTGTTTAAAATTAAAACCCGCAATCGCGCTCCGATCTATTTCGACCACTACGCGCTCTTGAAATACTTTCGACACGTTGTGTAACCTGGTGTATATAAATTATGATACATGGTAGGTAACGCGACATGCACGATGTAATATTAATGTGTAAAACACACGCGTCCAAATGTTTTAATCGTTTGTAATTACTTCCATTATCGATCATCGTTAAAATGATGATACTCCATTCTAATTGTAGGCGATGTAAATATTTTAATGTCTCACACACTGTGTTTATGTGGCTTCTGTTTTGTCACGCTTAAATTTTTTAATTTTTTAATATGACCCGAGAAAGTTTTGTTGGATACAGATTGAAAAATAATTTTGTTGGACGATCAAAATAATTATGTTGGAAATTAGAAAAACAATGTTTCAAAAAATTTTGACATTCTAGCAGCCAATTTAAGTTTTCAACAAAATTATTTTCAAATTTGTATACAGCAATATTTTAGATCTTTCAACGAAATAATTCCTCTGTAATTAAATAAGAAAAATTTTATATTCAGTCAAAGTAGATCTTAGTGCTTAAATATATTTGTATGAATTTATATATATGTCTGATACTGCAAACTGCGCGTCGAAATCTTTTTCAATCTTGAAACGCAATCGCAGAACCAGAGTAGTGATGTCATTTACTAAATTGACGAATAATTTAATAATTTTTTTATGCTAAAAAGTATCCTTATAAGATAATTCTCTCTGTGTATATTCGTTTAAAGAAAATCAATATCAGAAAATTCATCAGATCAAAAATTGATCTGATTTATGTGTAGCACTTCTAGCGTCATTCTATATATGTTATAAGCCTCGCGAAAATTTGGCGAGCTCCTGTTCATCAGCAGCTCCCCCGAGCGCGAAATCGCTCATATTTCAGACAACTCGCACGACGAGTGTACACGGTATATCGAGTTTCCCCCATTTAACGCGATACTTCATTAGCCACGGTGAAAACGTGCGATCGTCGGCGTCGGATCATCAGGGGAACTCTTATGCGTTCTCGATGAATACCTTCCTCGCTTTATTTCTTCAGTAATACATGGTCGCGTACGCAGGTAGAGAAGCTGTCTGCAGTACGCGCGATGAAATTTAAAAAAAACAAAGATGAAATACCCCTTCACTGATACGATCGACCCATAAAATTGCAGCGTTCTGCTGAAATATGACACATTAGTGAGATGCCTGTTATATGTATACAGTTACGAAACTAATTGATTGGACAGTGCGCTATTATATCAATTTCTTCAAATTGTTGTCCGGTTCCACACAATTAATCTCGAATACAATAAGTGTAGTAAGCTTCAAACTGTATATAAAAAGTCATAGTCGATTATTCTCCTCACATTCGACTAATATTTTACGGTATGAAGCTTAAATTTAGACTAGGATTTTTCATTATCCACTTGTGTTTAGACTTAATTCCACTTAACTTGATATTGTAAATTGTATTTTCCTAGTTATGATTAATCATCAAACTAATGACTTTGTACTTAATAACTTTACAAGTTATTCACTAAATTATCAGTTTAGTGATTAAAAATAGATTAAAAAGTACAATTTTTACGTTATTATTAGATTAAATTTAACCATAAGTTAATCAATAAATGAAAAATCAAGCCTTATTTTTCGGAGCTTATGTCACTGATGATTTCACAATTAGTTATCCAAATATAAATGTAAACTATAAATGCCGTAATAGTAAACGTAGTAATACGTGCATAAAACTACAGGGTGCGTCATCAAAATCCGGACAAATTTCAATTTAAATTTTCCGCTATATTGTGTCTCCGTCAGAGGAGCTTGTTGGCGTCCGAGAAAGCCTGATGCTTCTAGTAAACAGTCATATTCTCAAAATGGCCACGATATTAAAACCAAGTGCGGAATGTAATCGAAGAGTCGCGATCACCGAAGACCTTCGCGCTGGGCGCTCAGCAAAGGAAATAATTCGGTTCTTTGAATACCCGAGATCAACTGTTTATGAAAACCGTTGTGACAAAATATACGGCTTTAGAACAATCCAATATGCGAGGAAGAGTCACTCGAAAGAACGCACCGCAAGGTTGCTGAAAAGGCTCAAGCGCTGATTTCGGATGACCCAAGGCAATCGTAAAAATTAGCATCGATTATTAGTGTAAGCGAGCCAACAATCGCATCGAATTGCCGAGGAAGATCTTCGATACAAATCGTACACATTAAAGTTACGACCGATGTTCTCTGAGGCTGCCAGGACAAGCTGAGTCGCTCGCCTCCAAGTTTCCAACAGCCTAGATTTAAATCCCTTAGACTAGTACGTATGGAGCGTAGTTGAAAGAGTCACAAACAAAGTCTCGACATCCCAATGTGACGTCATTAAGGACTGCTATTGAGCATTCGGCACAGCGCTACATTACAGCGTGCGTGCAAACACTTCAGAGAATAAAGATCGTCATTCAAGCTAATGGGAGATACATCAAATAATTGTGCTCTACCGGAATCCCCCAAGTACCATGTAAAAGGATTTTTTGTAATATTTAATTTTTCATTAAAAACATTTTGTTTAAAGAAAATTATTCGATTTGTCCGGATTTTAGTGACGCATCCTGTATAATTTTTGAAAATCCGGACAGCAGTTTGAAGAAATCGATAATAGAGCACTGTTCAAACAATACCTACGTGACTGCAGATATGTATATTTTTATTATTTCATTTAAACTCGATGCACGACAATGAAATTTTGGACTTCTGTTTTTATTCATTCGACATATGTATAACGCGAGTATAACGTATTAGAACGAAGTAATTTTACAAATTGATTCCGTTCTATGCAGAATAACATTTTTATAACACTTTTAACGCCAATTCCGAGATTACATCTGCGTATATTTGGAGTGCGATCAATGTCAGAACGAAAGGAGAATCGGACAGCTACGTTTGGCGTTAAATATATCATGAGTGCACATAACTCGTAATATCTCTTCATAAAGCTTTCAGAATTCCCCGAAACTGATATATGCAACGACGTAGCATGTTTAGAAATGAACAGCCGACTCGAAGAGAGAGGCGGTAAAAGAATTACACGTTTCAAGAAAAGCATTTCTCGTTAGGAAAAAGATTGTGCGTGCAACGAGGCCAGCATGGAATTACAACTATTGCGGATGCAATTTCGTCTCGTCGTCTCGGAATTTGTTTTGCCGTACATGCAATTTTCACTTACAACCGTATATACTTCGACGTGCTCGACGTGCTAACATCGCACGGATTACGTACCAGTGTAATTACGAAATGCAATTGGAAACTGAACAATCCGCAGTGCATTCGGTGCACATCGCCAATCCATTTTACGCGAAGCGCCACAATTCGCATAGAGTAAAACATCGATTGTGTAAAACAGTATAAAGTAAGATCGCATTATTTCAACACATGTCACTCTAGATGCTATTACGAAGTAATTTGTTGCAATATAAAAAAATTTATTATAGTTGAATACGAATCTGAAAATAATTTTGTTAGATTATTAAAATAATTATATAGGACGGTCAAAATGAATACTAGAAATTTTTGATATTCTAGCAATCAGCTTGAATGTCCTATATAATTATTTAAACAATTCAACAAAATTATTTTTAAATTTGCATGTAGTTAAATCTTTAGTTTTTGACTGAACAATTTTGTTGAACCATCAAAATAATTATGTGGAAAATTCAAGCAATCATGCAAAATAATTATGTAAAAAATTCAAGCTATTATAGTTGAGTTTTCTATAATTACTTTGATGGTCCAATACAATTATTTTTAGATTTTATATTCTATCTAAATTTTTAAATATTTTAACAAAATTGTTCTTTTAGTGTAACATTATAATTCGGATAATATTAACGGTCACGTGGAAGCAAATGATGCTCGTAACCGCACAAAGAAACCTGAGGGCGATTTTACGATAGTTAATTACGCGTTGCATTCTCAGCTTGAACGTGGTATTAATTCCAAATCGCTTGGTTAGACATCGGCTCTAATTCTACGATGTCGAACGTAATACCCGACCACAATTGCGACGAAATTCGTTTGATTTTCCATTAAATAAATTCCATGCTGTAATTCTGATATTGTTATAATGAAACAGTTTGTAAAAAACAACGTCGGAATTTTATTCAATTTTCTACTAGTATATTCTAACAACAAGCACAGAGGTGCACTTTAATCAACTTCTTTCTGCCCTGTTAAAACACAAAATTAATTGCAAAATTAATTACACCATTTTACTCAGCTTAATTAACTTGACATATTTTCGTTAGCGTTATGCAATTAATTGTCGAGTACAATGCCGCCTACGGAATTGACTTGCAAAAGATTCGCGATGCGTTCACAGATCACCGGAAACAATCTGTGAAAATTTCAAATTGTATCGTAATGAAAATATATGAAACGAATTAATATAGTAGATGAAATATTTCAGTGATGCTAAAATACGGAACGTTTTGCAAAGCGTAAACTGAGAAAAAAAATGATCGCAATTATCATAATTTAATTATAATTTATAGTCATTTTTTGAGATAACTACATATTTATAATTACTATGCAAATGGTGTTCATTGTACTATTAATAATTATCATATACACTGCTTGAAAATCTTTAGTTTGTTCTTAATATATTTTTTAGTTATTATTACTATATAAATAGTAATTGAATTTAAGAAAATAGTTATATTCACTATAATTGCGATTGTATTTATTGAATAAAAATATTTATTTACTATTTTTTATTTACTATTTATATCTTGATATTTTACTATATTAATATTTAAAATTATCATAATTTATAGTATAATTTTCTCATGTTTGAATTATAAAATATATATGGTTATTACTACTATATATAATATTATAGTAGTAATGAATGATATTATAGTAGTAATAGACTATAAAAATGAAGCAACTAGCTATAATTATTTTACAGACACAAGTACACAAACATTTTTCTTTCAATGTGTACTTCACCCTTCGGAATAAATATCATCGTGCATGCGTCTTGTCTAATAGATTAACGTACCGAGTAATGAGCCCAGAACTCTCATTTTCTTATTAGCTCTTTGCTGCACTCAGACGAATATACGTAGCGCATGCATAATTTGTTCCGACATGCGAACGCATCGTGAATTATCGTAGGCGCGAAAGTGCTAATTATATGGGAATCACATTTTGTCACGATGAAAACACCGGCGATTACAATTACTTCCGATTCTTTGTCCGCCATGAGATAATCGAATAGGGAACTGCTGAATAATTGCCTATCATTTATATCAGAAACGTAATCTCATTTTCTTCTCCATTTAAATAGAGAGGTACTTTATAACTTTCATTATCGTAAAGATCCTCTTTATCAAACAGCTTACATAACTTTCGGTAATTGTTCATTTTGAAAGATTCGGAGGAAAAGTAATTAAACAATAAAATTAAATACAATGCTGGGGCTTATAAAAGTAATTAATAATTTTCGAGTAAAATATTTTCTCATTAATTAAGTCAATTGTTTCATTTTCTGATATTTTGCGAAAAAATAATTACCAGTGATAATTGCAGATTTAAGAAAAAATTTCGTCTATCGTAAATAATTTTTTTTACAATCTTTTGAATAATCTTTCTGAAATATGTGAATAAATTTTTGACTCCATTTTTTATTACATTTGTTTCGAATTGTTAGAATATTGGCAGAAATTCCTTTCCCCAGCTTGTAGCTCGTAGCGATTTATCATGGAAGATTCATGGACATCCTGCGCTCGCAAATGGAAGCCACGATCGATCCCGGCGGTGTAGGAATAGGAAGCCGGATTGCGGAGACCTCGACGAGGAGACTTCGACGGATCCCGCGTGCACGTGGGATCCGTTGATCCGCGAGGAAAACGGGATCAAGAAGTTCTTCGCGACCGCGAGGATTAACTAAGCGTATGTTCTCAATCTCGGAGTGAGTCCCCGCGGCCTTGGAAAATCTCGAATTAATTTCTCTTCCCTTCCTATCCTGTCCCTTCCTTCGTCGTGCTTTCTTTCCATGTGAGCAAGTAAAAAAAGTGCGCGTAGGAGGAAACCCCTGTGGGTAGTTGAGCTTTTAGTTAGGCACTCTGCGGATTCAGGGAGACTTTCCCGTAAGCTCAGTAAGATCTGTAAGTTTCGTCGTAGCCTGAACTCGCGGGTCTTCCTTTAATAGCTTTCTTATTGGACATACTATGATTTTCATGATTAATATTCTCTCATAATGAAAATCATCTCCAGTAAATCAACTAACAGTAACATAATGTTTAACGTCTTACTCAACTGTTACAACAATGTGTGATTACCATATATTAAAAAAGGGTAAAGAAGGAGCAATACAAGATATAATGTCACCAAACCGTATAATTATCTTTATTATTAAATCAATTGATTTTGTTTTATTTGCACTCTCTTTCAATATATACGTAATATATTGAGTTTCAAAAATTTGTATCATAGTTTCTAATTCTATCATAGTTTATAATTTAAAATAATTGATAAAAGTATGGATCGAAATGTATTCTTTTGATTCAGTAAAGTTAATTTAGATAAAGATAATTATACAATTTTGGGACACCTACACCTTGTATTGCTCGTCCTTTTTCAATTTTGCTTTGCAAATTAGAAGCCTGTGTATTACATTTGGATTTATATTGTTGAATGAGAAATTATAATATTGGTGAATTATTGTTAGTTAATGTTCACCGGGATTTATATTACGTTAAATACTAACAGACACTGAAAAGATACAATGTTGATTTAGAGAATATTTGGAAATTCAAACTTTTTAGGCTGTCTTCTTATATTTTCTTCTCATTATGCAGGTTGCCTCGTGAAAAGACGTATCAATTTTCGCATAGGCGATGCCAAGGAATGTCAGACGAAAGTCGGAACTGTATGCTGCGAGCGTAGATATTACTCTGAGAGAACATGATATAAGAATCATACGTCAGCATAAATGAAGAACGAAACGGAACCTCTCCAACGTTAGGTATAGTTGATTCAATTCCATCTTCCGTTGGATCAAGAATAACAAGACGGGCATCAGAAAGATACTCATTCAACCATAAAAATACGTCAGAAATGTTCATAGTACTGTACATCCCCCTGTTGTCTCACTTGATATCGCGATGGAGATCGTGTTGCTACGGCTCGGTTTTGATCCGAAATCACGGCATTGCACACAGGAGACAAATTAGCCGGCTTGGTCACATCACAGCAGGTCGGTCGATGCGAATCGATCCGGCTCTTTAAGCGGGTCGTAACCTCTAGCAAGTCCGGCCTTTGGGACGAGGTCGCGGTGACCCAAATTAGGAGCCTTACCTCGCCTTACCTGCGTGCGCTATGGCCGCCTCTGGTGCTCTCCTGCCTGCAATCGTTACCGCGGATTCTGCGCATTCTCATCGTTACCGTTGAGGACACCTCTCTGCGAGAACGTCGAGCTTGCACCTCGAGTAGAAATGTAAACGATGGAAAAATACTAGAATTTTAGGATAAAAAACTCGGAAATTAGTGGTTTTTTTCTTTTTACATTGACAGTTTTTTACTCAGATATATTTTTTAGATCATTTAGATCTGTTCGCATCGCTTGAAATCTCCCAAAATTTTTGTACTTAAAGTGATATTATTAGAAAAATAGATTCGGGCGTTGAAATTAAAGAAGGCACAGGTGCTGAATGCAAAGAATGCAAGCAAAGTTTGCAACGCAAACAGACCTATTATCATCTCATCAAGAATTGCAACAGTCAATAATACATATTTTCGCTTCGATATAAAATTATAAAGACAAAAGTATTAGAAGTATCGAAATAACAAGAAAAATGATTTCTATTTCTTCTTCTACATATTTAACATGAATTCTAAAGTTTTTCATGAAATGAATGTTTTTGATTAAATTTTATGTAATTTGATCAAAAATATCGTTTTTTATGCCAAATACTTTTCAGGGTCAATTCCTTGTTCTTTTACCTCCCCATGCACGATAACAATGTTCGCATTTCAATCGTTGACAAAATAATGGCTCGTTAATATTGTATTCAAGTTTCGCCTGTACTGCCAAAGACAAAACTTCGGACTTAAAAAGTAATTTTGAATACATTACACACACCGAAAAAACGATTTCGCTAAAGTATCTACACGTTTAACTGGATGCAGTTTTAATTAATTCGTTTGGAACAAAATAATTATACAGAGCGCTTAAAAAATAACAATACCGCAAGTTTTAATATTCCAGCAACTTAATTTAAGCGTTCTACATAATTATTTAGATGGTGATGATTCAAATAAAATTATCTACATTTAATTAAATTTTTTAATACTTTAGCAAAATTATTTTCTACGTTACTCATCATTTTTATTTTATTATTATTATTATTATTATTATTACTTTATTGTCAGATATTTCTTCTAAATGATTGACATTATAAGAGATTTTAAAATTGTGATTTTCACAATTAATATTCCCATAAATAAAAATCATTGTTTATATTACGTTAAATCATTGACAAGCACTGAAAAAATTCAACGTTTTTATTTAGAGAGTATTTACTTTTAAGGTTTTTCATTAATATTTTCTTAAAGGAAGTTATTTACGCGATTTATGATATCTCCATGTCATACATCTTCATCAGGATGAAAAGCAACCTACTATAATCTATATTTTATCTATATTTTTATAATCTAAAATAAACTATAATAAATTTAAGCAAATAAAATTTCAATGTATCCAAAATTATTTTTCTTTCTGAATATTCGATCGATCATTGTATGAAATTATTCATTATATCTGTAGAGAATGTGGAAAAATGCGAATTTCCTTTTCTCTTCGGAATTATCCATGCAAAATAGAATCTTTCTTTCACCGGTATTGAAAATTAAATCTGACAAAACTGTCACAATTCCAACAATATCACAAATTAACATAACTGCGGCGTTTCTTCACGAGAGTCGTCGTTCCACCGAGTCCACGACAACGTCGCGTTGCCCTGCGTGAAAGTAACAACGGCAGACTCTTTTCTGAATTCTAACGAGTTGCGTTACGCGAGTCTGAATTTTCCCAAAGCCGTTCATCGGGTATTTAATTACCATCCGCCACAAGAGAGATTTCGAAAGTAGACCGTCGCCGCAACGCTGCGGAAGGATGTTGTTACGTGCGAACGAATTAAACAACACCGTCTGCAAACTCTCCGCGTACGTTACATATGCAAATGTATCTCCTTTCGCCGGCTAAGGGCTACGATACAGACTTTTGCATAAATCTGGATTTGCAATAGGTGTTTTAAGTCTTAAGCCGTAAGAAACTGACCAATTACAGCCGAATGCAAGAAGAATGATCGATTGTGTTTCGTCCATTTCTGGCTTAAGGCTTAAAAATTTATCTTGTAGATCCGGGCTAAAGCATAACACATAAGACAATCAATCAATTTGAACCCTTCTTTTCTTTCCACTTCATGGAAAAGAAGAATTTTGATTGGTTCTTTTATGCACCGTGTTATGCGTTATGCGAAAGTCTGTCGCGGCCCTAAGGACAGGAATTCGCGCGTGCACAGTGACTCGCGAAGGTTTGTGGACCACCGTAAGCAACCTGCGATCGATCCACCTGGCTTGCCCTGCCGCCGTCGTCCCTTCTTGCATGTACACGCCCAAACTCGGGTACGATTTCCCCAACTGCGTTCGCACAAGTCTGTCCCTTGCATTCGCATGATAATGGAAAAGTTTTAAATTAATTATAGATTGTGATTTCTTAAAATTCGAGCTATGTATATATAGCTACAAATGTAAATATAAAATATAAATGTTATTAGACATCAAGATTTATTTTTGACCGTACTTATTTACTTATTTAATTTGCTATTGTTATTAATTTATATCGTTGCTAGTATTTTAAGATGTTTATTAGCATTGTTATTAGATTGAATTATTTTACTTTTTATTTACTGATATATATATATATATATATATATATATATATATGTATGTATATATAAGTAAATCAAATAGATAAATAATGGCTAAATATGGTCGAGTGCTAGAGATCTTATTTGATGGCTAATAATATTTATACTTTATATTTAAATTTCTAGATACTTTAGCAAAACTATTCTATCTATTGATTACTGTCGAACTTGAAAATCATAAAGCTAAAATAATATGACAAATTAAATAATTTAACAACAATACTAATAAGTTTCTTAAAATACTATCAACGATATAAATTAGTAACAATAAATTGTGCACTTTTTTTTAAAAACATCCCTTTTAGCTTCTATATATATAAAACACTATATTTTTATTTTGTACAGCACTTATTAATAGTTCGAATATCTTCATATAAATAATCAATTTATTACGTAACATGTTTTCGTCAAAGCCGATTTGAAATAGTTCTTATTACTATCATGAATAACCTTCTAAAATTATATTCTTCGTTTAAAACAGATACTGTCTTATTCCTTTTCTTAGCTCTTAATATCCTTTCGAGCGACGTGGCAAAGGCAGTCAATCTCGTAAACCAAGCCACTCGTCAAGCCATTTCGAAAATTTCATTTCAGTCTTGTTTCTGGCCCATGTCGAGAGCATTTGATACGCACACCGAGGACCCTTCTTCAAGGACGAAAAAGGGGCTGTCGAGACGGGATAGAATTAAAGGTTAATCCCACGGGGTACATCTACTCGATAAGAAAGAGAGAGAAAGACAGAGAGCAAGAAGGAACAAGAGAAAGAGAGAAAGAGACGAATTCCTCTCCTCCTCGTGTTCATCTTCTTCTTCGGGAGAGGAGAGTTTTGTTTTTCGCTCGAGACTGGATACCATAAATATTTGTATTCTTAAGTGCTTCTGGAATATAAGAGGAGGCGTCGCGTTAAGAAGGTTCTGGATCTTTCATACAAGCTGACAAATGCTCTTTTAAGTAAAGAAGAAGATTTTCCCCGACTTAATTAGCTTCTCCGGAAATAGCAACGGAACTATCATTAAAGTATCCTTTAGGAGCTTTCATGTGTACAACTTAATTTAACCAATTTATTAGTACAGACTGAAACTTGATCTATAATGTGCTCTTTTTTCCGTTTCTTTCTTCTTACTTTTTACCTTTTTCCCTCTTTGTGATCATTTTATCAACAATCGTGTTCCATGTGTCTTTCAAAGTTCGTCAATTTTTATTTCTTTCTTTTTTTAGTCTAGAAGTCGACACGATAAGAAGCAAAAAGACAAATAAAAAGTAGTAAAAAACAGGAAACTGAAAGTAAAAAGCACATTGTAGATTAGATTTGAGAGTGGAAGATAATCATTTACTTGTATTTTTATGCTTATGATGACTTACAAAGCGAAATATTCATAAGCATAATACTAATATATATATATATATATATATATACATTGTACTTAAGATTTTATTAAAGACATTTCGTTTTAAATAATTTATTAACACGTTATTAATTGCGACTGTTATAGTCTATCTCTAGTTTTTGATTGTATTGCAAAATTTTTTATTAGATAAACTTTTTAATTGTTAATATATATATATATATATATTAATATATATATGAAAAATTTCTTCTTTCTAATGTTACATATAAATTTATGAAATAACACTTCCGAATCTCTATGGAATCATCGCAATGTTTTGCATTCCTTTCAAATTATTTGCGAAATTTTTTAGGATTATTGAGTCATTTGCCTCCGCCTCACATTATTGTTCCTCGCACGTCGTGAATCTCCCGGGTGAGATTGGCTTCGTGCATCCCTTGTTCGCGCAGGAACGATTTATCCACTGCATATTGGATATATCGGCAATATGCCAATTTCGTGAATGGCACTCGTTTTGCTTCGATCGTTTGTGTCTCCTGGGCTCGTTTCCATTCCATTCTATCATTCCTCGAGAAAGAAAAGAGTAAAATAAAACCATAAAGGTTTTTTGTTGTAGTATGTCTCGCACTACACACTGAATGTGCTTTTGCAATTAATTCTCAAACAAAAAAACATTCTCCAATTTTAAGTTGAAATAGAATGAACAGACGTGACGAACATCCGTGAAATGCAGTTAACGAGCAGTAAAAGGCGAGACGAGCAGGACAAACCGCGAGAGCGAAAACATTGGATAGGGGTTGCCGCCCTTCGGATAGACCGCTCGCTGTCGTATCGCCGTAGCGATCCCGCAGACAATCCGTAAGGGCTTAGCACTGTTTCAACAAGGGATTACCGACGCGTCCCTAAGTCGAGCGATACGCGATCCCATAGCGGACCTGCGTGTCGGGGACAAACATTTAAATTGCCAAGATTAGGCCAAGTAGCTAGCAAGTGTGATGCCATGACGCCATTCAGAGACATGCGATTGTGATTCGCGAACATGAATCAATCACATCAGGTGTCTTTTTCTATTTTGAATTCATCATACGGTATATGATTTATTTAAATCAAGTCAAATGTAATTTAATCTGTTCTATTTAACTTATTTATCTTTCTGACGTTGTTCTTGCAATACAAAAAAGAATAATTTTGCTTGAAAGATCTAAAATTTTGCTGGATATCAGAAAATTAATTTTGTTAATTAACAAGATAATTATTAAAATTGATGAAAATAGACTGACGAGATTAAATTATTTGTAAGATGCTTAGCATCAGATCATTAACAGCTTTCTAAAATATTTATTTGTAGCAATAATATTAAATTGCTTGTCAATTTAATTACTATTTTAACTTCGATTATAGGAACTATGTTTCTGGACAAATAATCGGCGTATACTTAACTTAAACTAGAAATTGTATAAATTCCCCAGGAAATATTATCAGACATGAAGAACTACTTTAAATATGATGTTTCGCAAAATAAAATTATATTAGAAAACGATAAACTTTAAATATGATGTAAAAAAATTTTGATTTTTCTAGTAACCAATTTGAATTTTCTACCAAATTATTTTGATGGTTCAATAAAATTATTTTCAAATCTGTATCTAGCAAAATTCATTTTTCTCGTGAAAAAGTATGCATACATGGAATATTTTATAATAGATATTTTTACTATTCTTTTTTCTTTTGACTGTTTTTTCTATTTTTAACTATTATTTTCTCAATATTAAATTAAAAACATTTTTCAAAAACACGAAAGTGATTTTAATAAAATCACAGTTTGTTAATTTGCATCAGAATTTTTGACAAATAAAGTCACTGACGACTATAATTTAATTTAAGCAGGATAATATCATACCTAGTGGTATGATATTATCCTGACATCAGAATCGCAAGAGAGGCACAATTTTGCCACGGGTCGTATCCTCGCGTCTTAAAGTGCGACGCATATAGATGTTTACCTCCTTCGAATGTCAAGCCAACAGCTATTTATGAAGACGCAATGCTGTGTATATTACCATCGCATATACGGGATGTATCGAAAGTTGCGTACTTTCACTTAATTGCAAACCGCTTGATAAATTTTCAAGAAATTTTCAAGAAATTTTTCAAGACAACAGCCTCATAAGACACTGTTGTGTGACTTTTGACATGAAAATTTTAATAATAAGAATTTTGATAATTAATCATTACGCGATAAAATAATATTATTTGATAAAAATTCACTTGAAATTCGCTATAGATGTAAAATTTTATCATTTATTTTATTATATATGCGTCTTTAAACCTTTGTTGGTTGGCTTCACTCGAAATATTAATTCAATCAATAATTTGGTTACGTATGGATTGAGAAAAAAGTACCGTAGTTCTCCAACATCTTGTATATTTATCTGTCGCGGTTTACACCGCAAGATTGCGTGTCAGCAATCATGCTCAACCTCGAGCATCATCGATACTTGAATGGCTTGAAAATGTCCTTTCAAATCCTCCGATACCACGGGGCATAAGCGATAATTTTGTTCTCTTATTCACGTTTATCTTCACGCTTTTAAATTAACGTTTGTTGCAAATAAGATACTTTGGCTTCTTTGAAAGCAATAATGATGATAGCGTTTATGGGATACAATACCGTGATTTTCTGCTAACGCTAAATAATAACCGTAATTTTTTTTTCTAAATTTAACTACTAAATAAATATTTGTAAATATTAGTAATTATTACTAACTTTATACAACTCTCGTTAGTATCTGATGATTAATTAATAAAATGTAATTAAAGTACTGTATGCATATCTAAGATGAGATCAAAGGTTTTCGGAGATAAGGGGACGAGACACGTCGGAAAAGAAAAGAAAAGAAAAAAATCGTGCAAATAGCTGCCATAAAGGTACACGAGATACGGAAAAAAGAACATACATTCCCGTAGTATATCGATTTAGTCGAGGTTTCAACTTTATCGCCTGCTACACCAAAAGATCCTTGAGCAAGACCTAAAATAGAGAAAAAAGAAAACGAATACGGAGAAAGGAAGGAAGAAAGGAAGCGCAAGAATCCTTTGTACCGCTTCTTGCGTGTCGACGAGAAATATTTTCTTTTTACGCGAGACGAGTTCCTTTTCCTGGCGCTTGGTGAATTGTGGAGTAAAACGACCACCCTCGTTCACTCCCGTCCGTTTTCTCTCCTGTTTTCTCTCTTGTCCGCAGGGATTCATAAGAAAAGTTACGTACTTTAGGGCGGGGACATCCCTCTTTCGAAAAAGCGCCAGCTCAGTTTAGCTTTCGATCCACTCGTTACGGTAAACGCTCGGCTTCGCGGGATCAGCCGGTTTCCTCTTTTCGTGTATTTTCTTCCTGGGAAAAGTTTCCTTTCTTCTTGGTTGTTCAGTTTGACAGCGGTTTTCCGCGTTCTCTTATTCGTGGAAAGTGGATGTAACAAATACTTGCACACAGAGTTTGTTGAATCGGTAGTTTTCTGTTCCGTAAACTGCTCAGAGATATTTCATCGTTGAATTTGTCAATTAAATAATTGAATGACTCACTTGTTAAATAAAAGAACTAAATGAAAGATTTATGAAATTAAACATACTAAAAATCGCTTTATAATTCTTTTCGAAAATATTTAAAAAATGACATTTATGCGCAGTAGGTAAATATTATTCTATTCTTTTATGCAACATTTTAAAAAGTTCTTTGAAAAAAGACATCTTTAAGAGAATATACAAAATTATAAAAATATTTTTTTAATTTTAAAATTAAATTTAATTTAGTTTATTTCTTTTCTTTTTAATTACTTTATTGTTAGTTCGTTTTTATTTTCTTA
>NW_012130119.1:815179-821164 GCF_000143395.1 Atta cephalotes | reverse complement strand
TAATAATAATAATAATTAAATTAATTTAATTTTAATTTTTAATTAAAATATTTTTATAGTTTCTTCTTTTTGATAATTTCTTATGTAGTTCTTTTTATCATTCCTTGATGTTTATTTCGCGAATATCTCGAGCCATTAAATTATCTCTTCGTTCGCTGATATAAACGTCTTCCTCTGCAACAATTTTGCGAGCCGAGGAATGAAATTATATTCCTCCCAAGTTTCGGATGCTCGCGTGCAGGAACGGCCCTCCGCGCAAGTGAGAGCTTACGGTCATAAAAGTTTATTGCTTCTCCTTTCCGTACTTCACTCCTTTCCCAGTTCCTTGTAAGGATGAGACTTTGTCGGTTCCCCGCAGAAGAAGATCCCTCCTGAGTCTCGACACGCGGCCATTTGCACGTGCTCGCGATATTTCTGGATAGCATCCACCTGCTTCCATCCTATCCGCTTATTCCACCCTCTTGTATCCTTGGGGAGGATACATCTACTTTAATCGTTTTCGCGGAAAGCAACAGCGTTACTTTCACATGTATTTTAGCATATGAACTCCTCAGTGTTTAATGTAAATAATTACCAAGATATTATGTAGTAAGCAATAAACTATAATAATAGAATATTGTCAAACATTGAAAAAAAAGTTTTTTTATCTTCTCAATTTTTGCAGTAACTTGTGTTATTTGTCGGACTATTCCACTTTTTTATTGTATTATTATTTTTTAAGATCTTTGATCACTTGTGGATTTCTTCTTGATGGAAAAAAATCAAAACGCTTCTAAGTTTTGTATAATTGTTGTAAAAGTGAAAAACAAAGAATTTTTTGATAAGTTTCAGAGACAGAAATTAAATAACAATTAATAGCATATTTTCAATGTAATAACGCAAATTCATTTTGTACAAATTTGTAAATTCATGATCTAATACGTTTTCTTTTTAAAAAGAAACCTCTTTAAAAGGAATGCCTATTTCGAAAAATAGTGGCGAGGTGCTGTGCAAGTTCTACAAGAGAATTATATAGTTTGAAACGAGATGCAAAATTAGTTTCCTGAAGATCTTTGTAAATTCATAGACGATTCATTCCGGTAAAGTCACGAGGCGTTTAATCGCATCGTTCTCGTCGCGTCGGTTGTGAACTGTGAATGAGGAGAACGCGAGAAAGGTCGAGTGTGACGGCAAAGGGGAGGGAGGGAGAGGGGATTAATTCCGGGCGTTTGTAATTCGAATTGAATTTATCACGGCGGAAACTATGAAGCGACGAACGGACAGACGGACCGATGAACGAATGAACGAATGAACGAATGAAGGGAGTCGGCAAGCTCGGGCTTGCGAATGAATAATGGAGGCCCCAATGAGATTTTCCAGTTCGCCGCGGGGCACCGTAATATTAGCTTACCGTCGCCATCGCGACTCGCCCGCGACGTGCCCGAAACGACCATCAGGCGTACGACCCAGGTTTTAGGTTTGGCCACCCCTGTGTTCTACGATGCTTTCATACCTTTCTCACCCTGCAAAGTTGACGACTATCATCGGAGAACAAACGCGAAAAAAATATCAGGGGTTAAAGAAGATGCCGCGGGATAGAAGGGATGAAGATTTACAGTAAGGTGGTTAATTAAAATCGCAAACTAGACAAAGACACGTCTAATAATGTAGACATAGTGTACACACACAATCGAAATTTTTTCTTATAATATAAATCTTAATATTACGCCATTACTTCAATAATGATACAATTAAAAAAAACATGAGTTATTATGAATAAGTTAGATAAACATTACCTTATTAATTATTAGAAATGAAAATTTTATGAAGTATAACTTCATAAAAAATCGTGAAAACGTAGACAAGGATGATTTTAAAAATCGTCAAATAATAAAAAAAATGATTTTTTTAAAAGTCATGAAACATGAAAATAATATTTGATCATGTTAAGAATATATTCTTTTTGCCAATATAATTTGATTATGAGTTAATAATTTCCTCTTCTCTTTTCTGGAAAACTTGATTTTCTGCTATTATTTCCGGAAAGATCGAATAATTTAGTCAACGAGTCCCTCAATTGACCGGCGCTCGCTTTTACAAGACCGGTGTGTCATCTCGAAACGCGTAACTGGATAATACGAGCGGGCATTCCCATCGATCAGATGAATGGAGAGATAGCGAGAAAGGGAAAGCAAGATCGAAGGAACGATGGCAATTCGTGCGACAGCCACCGCTGGTGAGAAAATTGCTTTCAGTCTGGCTTTTCGCGACACTTCGCTTGGGACTAGTGGCAGTGAGGGCAGGAGTGCGAGAGGTCGACCCTTAAAGAAACGAGAAACGAAAATGTATTTCCGGATGTATGCCAGCAAATCGAAAACCCAGACCGGCGATTGTGCGAGTCAAGTCTCGTGCGCCTCCGCTCAATGCTGAATGGGCCATTCGGCTAAATTAGAAAAATTACCTGAGAGAGAAAAAGCGGAAAGAAGGACAGATTACTCTCCAGGAGTGGTAAGAAATAAGATATTTCTGTGGAGGACCGCTAAAAAAGGGAGAAGAGAAGAAGACATTATCGCGCTGCGCGATAAATGTATACCTTCGAGATAAAATTGCGATGAATTAATCTGCCTTGTAACAGTTGTATTACACAGAGCGAGAAAAAAATTTAGATGAGATATGACAAAACGAAATCTGTTAAAAATCGTAGAAAGATCTTCCAATCTTGGGAGACGGAAATTTTCGGAAAAATTAAGTTCAAATAAAGATATTGAATTGCGCACTTAATTAATTAGTACTTTATTTTTATTACTTGATTACTTTATTGATTAGTTTGAATATACGCAAGTGACAAATATTTTATACGAGATAAATTTTATAGGTAACAGAAGTCTGACAGAAATAGAAATTCAATTTTGCTCGAGCATATTAATCTTATATTTATAGTCGTCCTGATTTTGCGGTTGTCGCATTAAATCATGGAAATTTTACAACAATATCCTTCGTATCTTCGTAAGAAGATATTTATACTGAATACAAAAGCTTTAGTCGAAAAACTAAGTAAATTTACCGCTATCCAAGTAACATTCACAAATATTTGATCATCGCAATTTGTCTCTTTTTGACAGTTACATATTATAAAATGTAAATCCGTAATGCGTTTCTCTTGTTGCTTTTCTATGAAGTTATTTTACCTTGACAATAAAATGCATACATTGCATAGCTCTCTCTCTCTCTCTCTATATATATATATATATACATTTGGTACGTCTGGCGTGTTCCGTTACTGCGTTTTTGATGCTGACGACAAGTTCTCTCGGAAAATGAACACATTTTGAAATCGTAACTTCAAATCAACAAATTTGAATAAAGTGCAACATTATTTGTACATTTTGACTGATGTATTTGTTGATACCGGTATCTCTTCGTCTGGCAATCGCTTTATGTACGTAGAACGTAGTTCCGTGTGTGTCACCCTTCCTATCCTCATTCCTCTGGCAATATTTGCATTGTTCCGGTACAGTCCGGACGACCCTTACGTCCATCCCCTTTTACCGGTGCGTTACAAGAGTGGAGTGGAGTGACGCAGACGGGGAGGAGGGAGGCGCCGGAGCCCTCGCGTAAATCCATTTATTTATTTATTTATGTGCCACGGGGGGGCTCGGGCCGATGAGGGGGTGCGAGGTGCGGCTTATAGTCGGCGCATGCATCGAACCGGGAATCCCACGGGAACGACCGTACGGGATGAGAGGGATAGCAAAAGTCACGGGGAACTCGCGCGCGGATACTCGACTCCGTCTCCGAGCCTCTCTAGGAGCTCGCTTGGAATATACAGAGTGTTTACTTATTCGTATGTTTAATACATAGAATGATGATTCTTGTCAAAGACACTCTAAATTTTTGAGAATGAAATTTCACTCCAAGAAAAGAGATAGTTACGGCAAGGGATGAACTTCACTTCTTCAAGAGTAAATTTCTTAACCTAAAATGTTAACTAAAATGTTAATTTTAATGATTAATATTTCACTTCGCGAGATAGAGCGACTTTTTTTTTCTATATTCGTTCGTTTTCTACAAAAACATATCAAATAAGCTTAATAATTTTTAGATTAGATGTATATAATAGGAAAACTAAACTTAACATTAGAGTGAAATTTCAGTCTATTCCTTTGGAGAATGAAATTATTTACTCTCCATCCTACAATAGATTGAAAATTAATTCCCATTTGAAGTGATTCTTCACTCTTTAAGAGTGAAAATTTCATTCCTGCCGAACTGGCGCAACTATCATTCTTTGGGAGTGAAATTTCACTCCCAAAAACTTAGAGTAAACGAATCTATCGAGTGCCAGAATTTAAATGAGATATTGTCACAATTAGACATATAAATAAAACTAGAGTTATTGATATTTAATTCTTTATATATTGACTAAAATATTAAAAAAAATTATTTTATTTAAATAGAATTTATATTAAATCTAAATTTTATTTTTTCTCTATTGAATGCAAAAATTCTTTTATTCTGACTCTCATATGTAATATCAACTATTTTTCAATAAAATTACGTAGGCAAAAAATTAATAAACGTTTTCATTCTAAAAATTTGCTTCTCTTACTCTTCCTAGTTTTGATATAAAACAAAATTTATACAATGAAAAATTTATCCATCTGTATATGTAAAAGGTCACTTAAATTTTATTCGAAATTTTAAAATTTGCTAGAAACAATTTATAAAATATTGCTTCTGTGCTTCTTAATTTCTTAATTAATAATTAATTTAATATAAATTCTATTTAGATAACATAATTTTTAGTATAAAAAGTTTAATAAAAAATTAAACGTCAATAACTCTTCAATTTTAAAAAATTAGGAAACAAAGAATTCCGAAAGAATTTTCTTTTTGTTTAAACAATTATATTCTAACGCTACATTATTTTGAAATTTAATTTGCCTTCAAGACATTTTCTTCTAAATCTTCAAGCGTTACTTAAATATCATCTTTTAAAGTTTTGTTTAGATTTTCAAACTTTTTCGTTTTTCTATTTTAACTTGCTTTATATATGCATCGATCTCATTCTCACAGATATTACAATCGCTCCTACGATAGGCAAACACCCTGTGTAGTAGCAAATTCTCTCGAGGCATCGCGGGCTTGAAACGAAAATGGTGTTGTGCCACTTAGACGCGGAGAGGAGATCTCTTTCCCGTTCGATCCCTATGACCGTGACACACACCGCAGTTTTTTCTTCTACTTTTTCGCGACGGGATAAACCCTCGTTTTAAAGCGACGGCCGTATTACGGATTACGCCGTCTGACTCGGCTTTCCGACAGAGTCGATGTCTTCTCGGCAATGTTACGGAATAAAGAAGTAGACAAAATCTCTCGGTATATTGACGACTTACAAATAAAGTTCCGCAAATCCAAGAAAAATAATATGACTCAAAATTGCATATAATCTAAACGCAATTTCCTTCTGAACTGAATCAATCTCTAATTCAATTTGAATGAAAATATATTTTTATTTATTTTATAAAAGTTAAGTATTTATTTTATAAAAGTAATTTATTTGAAAATGCGACCATTGTGTTTGAATTGATATTTGTGTAAAATTGATTACTCACCCAGTTGGTCACCTTCTGTCTACGTTCGAAGAGACGTTGTTGGAGTTTCGGGCCAGGACCCGACAGGAAAGCTCGTACCAAGCTTCGAGTCTTTTCCAGGTGATTCGGCGTGATAGCTTCGACCTGTGCCAAGTATTTCTGCAAGGTCGTCTCGAGATCCGGAACCGGAAGACTCGGTAGAGCCTCCTCCTTCTGTAAATCGAACGGAAATAGGTGATTACTGTGAGCGACAAGAAAGAAGATTGAAATGAATTATGCGACGAGTAACAAAAGGCGAACATAGATATTACATTTTCAATTTAAGTGCATTTATAAAAAAAAAACTATATTTTTAAGATTTATTATAACATATATATATATATATATATATATATATATATATATATATATA
>NW_012130119.1:785629-815159 GCF_000143395.1 Atta cephalotes | reverse complement strand
GAGAGAGAGAGAGACTATCCTCCTTTATTCCCTTTTTAGCAGATTCGCATGTTTTATAGACTCATTAGTCCTTAGATCGATCGTTTTGTCGTTATAAATTAGATATATTTCCCTAATTGTAAGATTCATAATATTTAATTTAATACACTAGTACAAAGATATTTTTGGATTTAATATTACGAATTAACACACAGAAATAACAGTTTTGCTGAAATATCTAATAATTTAGTTAGAAAGAGCTCTATAATTTATTGGACCATCAAAATATAATTATGCAGAACACTCAAGCTAATTACTAGAATGACAAAACTTTTTGCAGTGATCATGAAACGATCTTGAAATTCCTACGTAATTATTTTTGAATGGTGTGCAATAAAATTACTTTCAAAATTCTATATCTAACTAAATTTTTAGTTAATTCAACAAAACTGTTTTTGTTCCGTGTGAGAGAAATAAATTTAATTCATTGTAATAAATTGTCTAAGTACTCTGTCTAATGTTGGGGAAAAACCACACGGGTGGAATTTAATGGAAAACTTGAGAATTTCGTACATGGAAACGTGCAGATTCCAACTTTGCAGAGTGTCAACTTAAGTTACCTCCGATTTCTCCAATATTCTACCGATTCCCAAGTTTCCTTAGAAGAGAAACTTTCCCATCATATTATTTCCACAATGGAGTTCTACCTGTGTTCGACAAGAAACTCATTCACGCTAGTTTCCTGAACGATCGTGAACTTTGTCGCGTCGCGATCAAAGGGCTCGGTACTAGTCGCGCGCGCGAGTAGCCGAACGACGAGCGGAAGACGATCTTAGATACTGAAAATCGTGTGCGAGATGACATTCGGAGGGGCAGAGGGATCGCGGGTCGGGGGTGTGTAAGGTCGTTAGCGGAGTTTCGAGCGGTGCATAGCAATGAGGCTTGAAAAGGGGGCAGAAAACCTCCTGGGAATCCGGACACCCGTTATACGGAGAGCGGAATGAAACGGAGGGCGTGCGTCGCGTTGCGGAGGTAGCTGCAGGAACAGAACAGGAACGACTGACTCATGCCATGCCAGGATAATCGAACTCGTTACGACCCGACTCCCCGGATTCGTTTCGTGTGTAGAATCGTATATCGCTTTTGCGTGGTGTATCGATGGATCGGGATTATAGCGCCCGATACAATCTTTTATGAACTTAACTGTTCTTAGATATATCGAAAAAAAGCCTCACTTTTCACAAGGAAATGTAAGATAAACAAACTTCGCAAAGCAAATTTTGATTTTAATGAAACTTAATGTACCATATATATATATATATATAAATTACATAAATAAATAAATTTAGAAAATATCAATTGCGGCTAATAAATGATTTTAAAGGGTGAAATCATCCCCTAAATTTAAAGCAGTTTTAACTTTTTTTATATCTCAACAACTACTTATCAAAAGATTTATACAAAAGATATATATAATAAATTTATCTACGTCAATATTTAAAAAAAATTTTCGAAATTTATTAATTTTCAGATTTATTTTTTATTTTTGAAATAACAAAAATAGCAAAAACAAACTGCAAATTTTTGCACTTTACACATATAAAGGATGATATTTTCTAAATTCATTTATTTATGTAATCTGCATATATAAAAATTTTTATTAAAATCAGAATGTGACACTTTGCGAGGTTTCTTTATAGAGAAATTATGTGACGTTTAATAAAACAATCTCGTGAAAGGAAATAAAGATTAATGAAACCGATTATGTCTTTTTAAAGAAGAAAGGAAGATCTCATTAAAAAATATGTAGCTTTCCAAATTTTTTTGTAAAAGAAGAAGAAGAAAATTATGAGAGTTCACTATCGCGCAATTGCATTGCGAGAATGCAAAAATAAGAAGAGATGACAGGGTTGAGAAGAATCGTTAGATCTCGCTGAATAATCCTGTCAAGGAGTCAGATCGATAAGGGAGATCGACACGGTCCGTAAAACAAACGTCCATCGATTCGACTTGCGCTCCTTACCGATGCAAAACAGCGCGGAGGGTCGTAGCAATTAAGAGATAACAAGGTTTCTTCCCCTCGGTGCCCCTCCAATTAGTAACACTCCCGCTGCACCACGCTAGAATGGTAGAACAACCTCGGGCTCCCCTTGTCGCAGTCCTTCACCATCGCCACCACTACCCCGGCGGCGGTTCTCCCACTTTTTCGACTTATCTCGCCCTTGTTTGCATACCGCGACGGTCCACCAGGGACTTCCGCG
Organism: Atta cephalotes; assembly: GCF_000143395.1. Classification (NCBI taxonomy): domain Eukaryota; kingdom Metazoa; phylum Arthropoda; class Insecta; order Hymenoptera; family Formicidae; genus Atta; species Atta cephalotes. The sequence continues at coordinate 812,919 of NW_012130119.1, read as the reverse complement.
GGAGATTGCGAGGTACCGTTCTCGTGACGGTATACATTATCTGAGATGCGCTTGCAGATGGAAAATTCAAGGGAGACGATTCCACCTCCACGCGAAGTTAATTTTTAACTATCGCGCACAGTTTCGCAAGGCAATGCCTTAAAAATTTCATTAGACTCATTTTTTTTGTTACTTGGTTTCCAGACCCGGTTTTTGTAACATTAATGTTAGTCTGAAGTTGACTTGACAACCTAATCTTGGACTTTAAAATTCCTGTATATCGTAGATGTAACAGATAGACTAAGCGTTCTCTGATCTTAGCTTTTATTCTATTGAAAAAAATTGAATCCATCAGCATTTTTCTTCAATTCGATATTTTAGAGACAAAAAGTGATGTATTTCAAGCTAGAATTTTTTATTATAAGAACTCTATTTCAAATTCATGCTTTTTAAACTGACAGTCACAACTTCATAGAAATGCGCAGTTTATTTTTATTACATTTATATTCTATATATATAAAATGGGTGTCTCACAACTATCGCATTTTTCTTAAGAATATATAACATTCTTGAGATAATTTTGAGACAAAAATCCTAATGCAAAAATGTCGAGTACAATTTATTACAAACAACAGTTTTTGAATTATAATTGGTTAAAGATAAGTATGTAATTCGAAAACTATTATACCCTCGATATTTTCGTCTCAAAACTTTAAGAAAATATTCTTAAGAAGAAATGCGGTAGTTGTGTGACACTCTGTATATACGAAAAGGATTTTTTATTCATTTTACATTAAACATTTAACATTTCTACATTAATATTCTATATAACCTCGTATAACTCACAATAACATTTGCAATAATCCATATTTAAACAATAACGTGTGCATGTAAAACTGTAAAGATTTAATAAAAAATGAGATAACACAAGAGTAAAATATATGCTTTAATTTTCTATGCTGAATAGACATAACTTTAATGAGCTACGATTAAAAGAATATTGCGATCATCGATACTCGGCGAGTTGTGAATAAAGATAGTTGCTTAAACGCGACAGAGGTAAAATAATTCAGTGGAATCGAGCAAAGAGACAATGAGCAGCGAACTATGAGAAATTAGCCGATTAATAGATTGATAATTTGCTGGAAAATGTGTTACAACGAACGGACGCGCTTTCGCCATTCGTCATGTGAGAAAGAAAGGAAAAGAGAGCAGCGCGGTGGGGGCGGGGGATATAGAAAGGGAGGATGTCGGGGTGGACAGGCAATTATTTCGAATTCAATACGTTCGAATGGCAGCCACGTCCGATTGATTATTATCGAGTCGAGCAAACGAGGGTGCTTGATCGAACCCAGTCGAGCGTTGCGCGGACTTGGCGATGCTGATTAATATCGTCGACCATAAACACACGTTGCGCAGTTATCGCCGGACTGATTCCAGGTAAACTTGGAATTGTAACTGCTATTTTAACTGCTGTTTATGACGGCGATATTTCCCGAGAATGAGCAGAGCACGAAACGAACTTGTATTAACACTCTAACGAGGCTCTTCGTTAAAACTTGGTAATTAGAGATCGACATTTATTTGTAGCTGTCTAAATACAGCTGAATAATTCCCTGGAAAAGTGCAAATAAAATTATTTATTGTTGAATTATTCATAAATAAAATATCATTGAATTATTATACAAAATATGTCCCAAATTTTTTTGACGTCTATTTTCGTTGTATCTGTGTTAGATCTCTCATTGTAATTTTTTATCGCGGCACATGGAATTCTTCATTATAATCCTTCATTGTGATACACGGAAAAAATGATTTTGCTGAAATATCTAAAAATTTAGCTAAATATAGAAACAATCTTAATAAATAATAGATAGATCTAAAAATAATTTTATTGCATCATCAAAATAATTATATACAAGACTCGAGAGTGCTGCTGAAAAATTTTGACGTTCTAACAACGTTCTGAATATCCTATGTATATAATTAATTTGATGGTTCGATAAAATTAGATTTGTATCTAGTTAAATTTTTAGATACAAGACAAAATTATAGATTCAATTATAAATTCGTCTCTTCAATTTTACGAATTTAAGATTAACCATTTTTTTTCTAATAACTGTGAAGAACAAAGGAAAAAAGTGGGATTAATAAAACATTATTAAACTCTCATCAAAACTCGTTTCTTCGTCGGTCGAGTCGATGCAACTCGCTGGTGAACATTTAATCTCTCGGGAACATTTTCGCTCGCGCTTTCATAACGAACTGCCCTCTTCCCTCGACAGGGTTGCTCTTCAAGGAGAAAATAAGTTTTTCGGTCGACGACACAAGGGAGAACGGACCAGTTGCTTGGGGCATGAAAGTTCGCGCCTATTTCTCCGGAGGAATGATGATCAAAGTGAGATTACGCGCTGCGACCTGGGCGCAACGGAGAAATTCCGTCGTTCTACAGACTCAAAGAGGATGCTGCGTTTGTCCTGCCGAAGGACCCCTTTACGCTTCTTCTTTCCTCGTTAGGACGATTTTCTCGCAAGCTTAATGATATTTGCCGAGGGACGTCGACGATGAAACAGACTAACTACCTCGACATTTCGCTGCTTCATGAAATGCAACTTATATATGTACAAAAAATTTTGACTCTTTCGTCCGTAATTTTAACTGATTTTAAGACAATTTAAGTTTAATGAAAACAGAAACTCTGATTTACAATTTAAAAATGCTAGGTATTTGAAACTAAAGTATAATATAGTTAAATTTTAATGACAAATTTAATGTCATTTTATGACATTAAAAAGAAAACCTCTCCTTGTTATTTTATAACAAATAAAAAATATTGTTACAATATATGAAAAATTTATTAAACACCGTGAGATCAATGTAGCGCACACATATAGAGTTAAAATAATTTTGAGAACGAAACACCGTCGCGGCGCGGCGTTTCTATCGTAATGCAAACAGCGGCAAACCGACCAAATTGGCAAACAGTCGGGGATGTGCAACCGTGCGAAGCAATTACGGATTTTGCGTGAACGACGCGCACAAACTCTTTATATGAAGGGTGCGGAGAGGATTTTTCTCTGTTGCAATGGCGTAACTACTGAGTAGACCTCGGGACAATTTCAAAAGCATAATTTAATTATGCTCTATAACGATTTTCATGCAAATAAATAAAACATCTTAATTTAATTTTAATTTAATTCTCCAGAAAGCAATTAATTTTCCATTCGCTTTTTATCTGCCCCGTTATAAAACTTTTTCAAGCTTTGATGTTTATTTATTATATAAATTCTCAAAAGACATTTTCTTAAAAAATGTACATTGAAATATTAATTTGCTTTAAAATTATTAAATTTATTAAATTATTGTTAGAGCTTTTCATGAAATTAAAATCTCTTTGATGCTGTATGATAAATCAAAATTATCTATCGTGAAATTTATCACGGATAATTTTTAAACGAGAGAAAATAAAACTTTGTAAATTTGTCTCTGCAACTGCAACGTTTCTACGCTATTGCCTTGAGCCTAAACTTTGTCTGAACCAGGAACGAGTGAACAGTAATTGGAGAGCGAGGGTGGGGATTATGCTCGTGTTTCTAATGAAGCGACCGAGAACTTGACCCCCATGGAAGAATGCCTCGCACCCCCGACGAATTTGTCTTTCCGATTTGCGACAAATTCTGCGACGTTGATGTCAAAACTACGAAAAACGTGCGGCCTTGGAGAAAGAAGAAAAAATAGCTTGCACATTACATCGAGTAACCTCGTCATGTTACGTCGAAGTCACGCGGATTCGCGTGTTTGCATGTTTGTTATTTCTCGATTTTTATTTATGGCACTCAAGAGTGTAGTTATCGCGTATAAATAAGCAAAACTTACGACCCTATTCTTCGTTCCTTTTTTTTCTAGAGAAAAATTTTCTTTTTTTATAGAGAAAGATATCAAGATTGAGAAAATTATAGCGAGAAGCAGACTAAAATTCTCAAGTTATGAAAAAAAAATCAATATATTCTATTAAAAAATGTAATAAAATGTATATATAATATTATATATAATATTATAATATTAAATATTAATTGTAATATAATAGGCAATCGAAACGAATTAAATAATAATATATATTCTGTAATGTATCTTTCTTATTATCAATAATATGCTAATCAATCTCTTATATTCAAGATGTCCTACGACATACAAAAAAATAAATTTCTCCATTTTGAAAACAATGTCGAGAATCAGTTCACTTATGACTTTTTTGATATTTAAAATAAATATCACAAATCTTCTACTTCTCTCAATTTGCAATATCCTTGGCATATTTGATTATTTCGAGATCGATGTTTTCTTGATTAAAAAAAAATAATTCGATGTAAATTTTAATAGTATGTCTTTTAGATATCGTTGGTTTACATTTTTTATAATCTAAAATTTAAAATAACTCAGATCAAAATAAAGAATCGGAAACTTTTATCTTCATTAATGATCTGGATTAATCTTTACAGTTACATTCAACTAAAAAAGTTTTGCCAATATATTTTCATTTTATTCCATTTTAATTGATTCAATCGCGAGAGAAATTATCAGAATGAAGAGAAGTTAAATAAAGTTTTATTTGTTCGCCACAAATCTTAAGTTACAGAAAATTGTTTAATTTCAATCGTTGAAATCACGTGAAAATTATTAAAATCTATCTCGAATCTACTTTTTTTTCATTAAGAAAATATCGATCTCGAAATTATCAAAGAATATACCAAGGATATTGCAATTTGAGAGAAATAAAAGATTTGTGATATTTATTTTAAACGTCAAAAAATCATTAGTGATCCTCGACATCGTTTTCAAAATGGAGAAGTTTATTTTTTGCATGTTATGCGAGATATCTTGAATACAAGGGATACTTGATTAGTACGTTGATAATGAGAACAGTTCGCGGGAATACCATCCAGTCCGAAAGCATAAATTTTCGTACGAATATAATTCCATCAGAAAGTAATTTGGCGAGTATTTAAGAGAGATAGAGATGGTGGGAACGCGAGGGATGTGGATCGCCAAGAGAAATCGAAAAAAAGAAAGTCTCTAGATAACGATAGGGCCCACCCTTCAATTATCCCAACGTGCGTTTTTATGGTAGCTGGTTTGGCTTACACCATTAGCAACCCGATATCGATGAGACCCATCGGGAAGACCCTTCCTTGCCATCGGCCTCATTGATGATTTGTTTTCGTTCGTGCAACTTTAAACGCCTTAAAATACTCGAGCCTAACCCACGCCGCACGCATTTACGAGATCTTCTCGATTTCTATGATCGATTCGGCTTTTAACCCTTAATAATACCAATATATAAAAAAAATACATATTTTATATATATATATATATATATATATATATATATACATATATATATATTTTTATTGTAACCAGCCTCCAAAATATTGCGATCTCTCAGTATAATAGTACTAAATGGAGTGTGCGACGAAACCGTTTCTTTAACCTTCATCTTGACGGACTAAAAAAAGAGAAGTAAACGATACATGTATATCACTCTTTCTACTATTATTCTATTAGTCGAATTTTATGTTATGTAAAAAGAAGAACATATTATTTCAAGTCAGTGACTGTATTACCTATAATGTTAATGCTGCATACATAAACAATGGTTAAATTTTGTAATATAAAATTAATAAATGTGATTTGTTCATGTAAAAATTTATTGTAAAAATAAATACTACAAACACACACACACACACACACACACACACACACAAATGTATCAACTCATTCGTAAGTAGAATCGATGAAGCGCCTTACTTTATAATTCCTGATTACATATTTGATATTATCTATATCCTTCCTTCTTTTTTTAAATCTATCAAAATGATGTCGATTCTATACTTCTTCCAATATTATATATTGATGTCATCATTAACAATAAATAAAATGCACAACACATAAAATTCAAATATAAACATAGAGAACTATGTTTTACACGTAAAAATTTGTCACTGTATCGTAACTTTTAATTCGTCTTTCCCACACGAAGTTTTCCTCTGGTATAAATTGCAGAAATAAAATCAGGATCAATTCAAACTTGTGACTATGTTTTTGCAGTAAACTTTACGATTCCGGAGTTTGTAAAGCCACGCTCTCATGAATACGAAGCGCCGGGTACGTGTACGCATATTGTATTTGCGAATGTCCTCGGGGGGGCAGCTTCAGAAGTTTGCGCTTAATCACGAAATGGACTCGGATTGGAAATGGCAAACTCACTCTCTCCGAGTTTAGTTAGCGACACTCGCCACGCTTTGAAGTTCGACAAGTCCCATCCTCTGATTCTCCTCCCTCGATCGCGCTTATTAGCGAGAATGGCTCGACCACGCTGTACGTACATCTCGAGACATCTCGTAATAGTTGCCGGTGCTTATCGCAAGCTAGGGCATTAAGGTAGTATAAACGTCAATGAGCTCTTTGATTTCCGAGAACGTTTTGCGTCTCACGCTGGAATTTATGCGGCATTTACTCGTGTCGAGTTGCTCTAATGTGATTAGCTTTTATTAGCTTCATCCGTGCAGAAATATGAGATGTTTAAAAGCAGCGGAAATTCCGGAACTTAGTTTGAAATCTAGAACTGCATGTCCCTATATATCAGAATTCATTTCACTTTTTGAATCTATCTCTTCTAATTACATTTTTATTTTTTGACATGGCATATTCGTAGTGAGTTTAATTTCGCACGATGTTTTTCCTCCCCTTAGGATAATATTAAAAAATAAATGTCATTCTAAGATTTTAAAAATATAAACATTTTGCAATTATAAATTACATATAATTTATGATTAACAAAAATTAGGATATGGAAATTATTTACATAAAATGAGTATATTTTTTGAGTTTCACGTTTTAAATCTGGCTGACATTAATGAAAAAAAATCGATAAATAAAACAAAATAGAATTTCGGTAATTTATTCTCTCTTCATTTATTTTAATACAGAAAAATACAGTTTCTATTCTTCGGTTTTGTTAGAATCATCATGGATTTTTATTTTCACGAAAGAGATGTCAACCAGAAAATTGTTTCGTGACGAGTTAGACAAATTAAGTCATGATTAAATTACTTGCGCGTGACTAAAAATATCAATTAAGGACATTAAGATAACAAATAAAGAATTGTAATTGTGTAATCAAATGTTGCATTACTTTGTTTCTTACGTCTTTTCATGTTTCTAGTTTTACGCTCTGCAAAATGTAGTTTAATACAAGACAAAAATATTTAAAAAATTAATATTAAAAATAATATTAAAAAAAAGTTCATCAATTTCTTGATTTTTTCTATACTCGCCAGTAATCTCATCGATTACCTTACATTTCAATGTAGCTCTATCGAAATTCGTTGCGTTTGTCGAATCACGTTCGTGGGGCCGCGGAAAAACTCGGTCATCACGGATAATAGGATGCCGTGCACTTTACGTGTCATAATAGAACGGGTACCAGATAACAGATGGCACGTGACTCACGCGTGCATCACTCCGATGATTCGTAAATAAATTAGTCACTATATCTCGGATCTCGCGATAACACATTATTTATGATCGTCTCGTGACGGTGCATTCTTAGAAACGTGCAGGGACGCTTAAATTTAATAAAGTATCGATATCAGGCAAATCCCATTTTAATATTTTCGGAACGTTTATACTTTGTTACATTGTAAAATAAATTTGTTATACATACGAATAATTAATGTCAGCTTGTATTAACTTAATTTGATATTTTTGCTAATTTTGTTTTTGATGTACAAATAACACAGATACATCAAAATTTTTGATTCGGAGATTAGATCATGTATTCTTACATGTATTTTGATATTCTGAATCAAATCCGATGTTCAAATTGTTCCATTACGTCATAATTTTTTTTATTGAAGAAAAACAGCTCAATTTTTTTAGTTTTTATTTTTAAACTATCAGATTGCATATTAACTTTATATTGTATATTACGTTAAACTTACTTTCTCTCTTTTATTATATCTCAGCTTGTATATTAAAAACTAGACTATAAATTCCAGATTCTAAAAATATTGCAGGAAAATTGAGTTACTTTTTATTGATAAAAAAATTTGGATTCGTTTTCAGAGCGTTAAAATACATGAAAATACATGACTCCCTGTTTAAATTAAACATTAAATTTTATTTTCGTATGTCTGTGTAAAAAATATAATTATACAAATACATTCTAAAAATAGTATTATGAAGTTATTGTTAGTAGATATTCATGGAAAGCTAAGTTATGGACTTTCTACAATAAGCTGTTATCAAAGTTTTAAATCTTAAATCACAAGAAATTAAGTTAATTACAGTCGAATGTGAGAAGAATAATCGATTGGTTAAAATTTCTTACGGGTTAAGACTTAAAAACTTAAACAATGGCTTGTATAGAAAGTCCAATAAACGTGTTGATATATATTTTATTATCATCAGAAACATGCTTTTTTATCCTCGAGACTAAAATGTCGTGATATATTATATTTATTGTTAATATGTTTAAGTATCAGAATCGACAAAAAGCATCGCCAACATTTCTATCCTATTTGCAGACAGGACTGACCACTCAGCTGTGCTTAATGCAATACAGGGGATCGAATAGGAGCATCGCGGAAGTACTCAGGTAGAATAAGTGGACTTGTGACTGACCAACGTTGCGACGCGTGTCATGATCCCGATCGTATTTGATGAGATCTCGGATCAACGACTTACAAATGAACGCCCTTCGTAGATTTAACAACACTTTAGAATTGATCAAAGATCAATCATTTCAAGAATTGAAAATATTTCAAGAAAATTAATTTAAAAATAATTAATTAATTAACAAAAAATCGAATACTATTTATCTCTCAAAGCAATTAAAATATTCTGGGCAAATAATTGTCTAATACACAAAAAAAAAAGATTTACTAAATCTTAATATTTCTTTGAATAGTACTAAGTAAACATTAACTTACAGTAAACAAATATTTACTCAATAAAAACGATAGCTAAAATAAATTAATGGTTTTTAAATCAAATAAATATATGTTTACATTTAGTATTGTTAGGTCATAGTAACAATCATAACAAATGGTTGGGACCCAGAATAATGGGATGACAGGGGCAATAATTAATAAAAACAGTCCAAATCCGTTTATATACTTTATATAGTATTTGATACACTGTAAACACAAGATCCGAGCAATACAATTTTGTTTGACAATATTTGATAATATTTTGTATTAATTACATTAACTTATACGTAGAAATCAACAGACACGATCGACTTCTATACATATAAGTTAATGTGATTAATATTATCAAACAAAATTGTATTGCTCGACTTCTTCATCTTTAATTGACCCTGGTTCTCAGTGAGATTCACTTAGTCAAAAAAGATTGTAAAGCACAATTGAATGTAGGAGAAAGAAAGAAAAAAGTGACGGATCAGTAGGCATGGATTCACACTTGATCGTGTTTGTCAAGTACTGTTCCCACATAGGAACATTTCATGCTTCTGGGCTGCGAATTGCATACTCTCGAACGGCTCGTTCACTTACACATAATATTTAATTAACGCTCTCCCAAACAATGGGCTTTCTACAATAAGCTGTTACCTAAGTTTTAAGTCTTAAATAATAAGAAATTAACCATAGTCGAATGATCGAGAAGAATAATCGATTATGATTGATCAATTTCTTACGGATTAAGATTTAAAACTTAGATAATGGCTTATTGTATAGAAAGTCGAATAAATATGTTGATATCTGATATTTTAAAAGATTTATTATCGTCAAATGTATGATCGTTAGTATGTTTAAGTATCAGCATCGACAAAAAGCATCGCAAATATTTCTATCCTTATTCGCAGGCAGAGCTGATCGCTCGGCTGTGCTTAATGTAATACAGGGGATCGGATAGGAGCATCACGAGAGTATTCAGGTAGAATAAGTGGACTTGTGGCTGACCAATGTTGAACCGCACTTGCGACGCGTGTCATAGTCATGAATCCCGATCGTATTTGATGAGATCTTGGATCAGCGATTTATAGATGAACGCCTTAGATTTAACAAGACTTTAGGACTGATCAAAAATCAATCATTTTTCAAGAATTGAAAATATTTCAAGAAAATTAATTTGAAAATAATTAATTAATTAATTATCAAAAAATCGAATATATTATTTATCTCTCAAAGCAATTAAGATATTCTAGGCAAATAATTGTCTAATGCACAAAAAAAAAGATTTACTAAATCTTAGTACATATTTCTTTGAATAGTACTAAGTAAACATTAACTTACAGTAAACAAATATTTACTCAATAAAAACGATAGCTAAAATAAATTAATAGTTTTTGTGTCAAATGTGTTTACATTTCGTAAATATTTGTTTAGAACAAATATTTACTAAAATTTAGTATTTTTTCCAGCAAAAAAGCACTATTTCATTAATAAAAATGATTCGAAACCTTTTAAACCTTTTGACTATTAATGAACCATTAATCAAAATTATCAATTCTGAACCGATGTAATCCTCTTTCACGTTTCACATAAACGGATTAATTGATATCTGGGCGTGGTAACACCTGGTTTGCCGATCGATACCGAGGACCTTCCGGTAGCTGCACGTATATTTTCACCCTCCCTGCGTACGCTCCTTTATACTTCCGGAAAGAGCAACCGACTAATTCGGATCGGCTAACACTTTTTTTTCCACTGAAATCAAAGACATCGCCGCTCTTGCGTCGCACACGAGGAACGATCCAGAAAATCCAATATAAAACCAATATCGGAAGTGACGAGCCGCGAATACCTCCACCTTCTCACTAGTCGATCTCCCTCTTGCTTTTCGTACATCTTCTCCAGTTCGCGAAAGTAATTTTCTTATGGGTGTCTGGAATTTCGTTTAGTGTGGCTCTCTGAACGAATGGGCAATGATTGATGCAAGGACTAGGATTTAAAGGAGAAGAGTCAATAAGAAATTTTGTTTTCACTTAGGATTTCCAAAAAACAATTTTTTTGTATCACATATAATATACAATAAATAATTATTAGGAATGTCCAAAATAATCATTAGGTGAGAAAAAAAATTCGATCTTTTGACATTCTTAATGATGACAATAAAAAAATTGTTTTTTGAAAATTCTGAATAGATAAAAAACGGTCTTCTTGATCTACCTCCTAAACTCGCATCCTTGAATTTAAGTTAAATGCTTTAGTTATTTAGCTGTTATTCTTTTAGTTTAATGAAAAAGTAATAGTTTAATGAAAAAGTAGTTTCTATGGAAATTTAAACTTTCCATAGAAATAACAATACATATATTAATTTTTTGTCATGTTTAAAATTAATATTTTCCTTCAAAAATATAATACTCCTTCTTCCTTTAAATATTTTCTCTTGATTCTCTTTATTCTAAAGATGCATTCAGGGAGACGTTATTAGTGCCATTTGTATTCTATTCTTATTTTACGTCTAATAAATAACGAAGATAGAATGACAAAAGTAGCGCTAATAGCATCTCCCCAAACACACAATTATTAAACACAATTATTAAGCAAGTATATGTGATGTATTAGTGCTACTAAACTATTTAGCTCTTTTAAGTGATCGACACGTTCGATTCAATTATCGGCATCGTTGGGTCGAGAATAAATGCCTAAAACACTGATTCACCTGGCGTACGCACTCTGCATGCAAAGCTATTGAAGAATAAAAAAGATAAAGTGTCTTTGTACAAAGACACAGTGTATACATCATGTCAATCAAATTTTAAGTGTTTATTCTCGACGCAGCGATGTCGATAATTGAATCGAATTGTCGATCGCGCGTGTTTTTCAGTGCAGTCGTTTAGATAAACAACCATTTGCCTCGATAATGAAATAGCTTGATGGAAATGATGGCTATAGAAACACGTAGGTACATAGCTACGTGGGCGCGATGAAATGCTCGCGTAATATGTGAGTGCTAGTTTAATACCGGAGTGACGAGATCCTATTGCCTTTAAGAGCGACGAGTTGCGAGAAATACTCCACCTTATTGAATGATCCATAGTTGATGGCGGGGTTCACCACAATTTCTTTCGACGACACCTGCGACGCGCGATTTATTTATTAGAACGTTATAGGATCGATGTGACATTATGAGATGTTAAAATTAAAATTCATGGAGCATTAATTCAATGATGATTCAATATTGGTTATTACATTTTTAAAATAGTACTGAAATGTAATATTTTTCGAATAATCTTTTAGAATGAGTACATTTTAAAAATATCTCGAAAATGCTTTCAGAATATTTTAGAAAGAAATTTTTTTCTTTAATTCTTCGCTCCGTATATTTAAATGTTGTAAATATTTATTTAAAAATCTTACTTCTATATTATAGTTTCATCTGTACTTATTATAAGTCATGAATATTATAATTGAATAAATTTCTTTCGATTAAATTTTTATTTTAATACATTTTAATAATTTTACTTAATTAATTTGCGTTGCACTAAAAAAAGGTTGTACATATAATCTATTAACAATATAATCAAGTAAACGAGTATATAAAATATAAATTTACCTTATTATTATAAAAATAAATAGCATCAAATAAAAATTTATTAAAAAAAAAGAGGAAAATAAACATTGATACAATTTTTTTCAACACTAAAAATAACATTTAAAATGTGCGATTCATTCTATGTCCACACACAAGGTAATCAATATCGCGAATGTCTGTATCCTTTTTATAAATTCGTGGGATTTTTCGCGGCTGAAGTTTTCCTTAAGGGAAGCCACGTACAAGGAAAGTTTTCCGGGAAAAGCGCCTACTGAAGTTTCCGCAGGCGATTTTCACCGAGTCAGAGTATTTCCTCCCGACATTTCCACCAGCCAGCACTGCACGTGTCGGACGCTTTTCTTCCGGCACTAACGCCGATCGCATTCTCGGCCAAGTTCTTGCCCTAATAGAATTCATTATCCCGACTCGCCAACATATTTAGGGCTCTTCTCCCTCTGGCACTAGTAGTTCAAAGTTCGCGTAGTATCCGGATAAATTATAACCGGGTTTTCTTCCACCCTTCTAATTATCTTCATAACGACCATAATACGTGGCTTCTAGCTCGAAGTCGTAAAAAATTGATAAATAATATTACGATATAAAAGAAATTTAATAATAATCCTAATAAATGTACCCTATTTTGAAAATAACGTGACGTATTTTTCAAAATGTAGCTAATAAAATTCTCCTTGCTATTGTTAACTTATTTTTCATTACAAAGAAAATTATTATGTAAGAGAAGAAAAGCATTACAACGTTCTAGCATATGGTTTTTACAAACATTACGAAATAAATATCATGATATTATGATTTCGTAATATCATGGTAGAAGGAATAAAAGAATTATTAAATCTATTAAAATCGGGTAACATTTTCTTGTTGACAATAGCGTTGTTCCCGTATGATAAATAATTTCACAGGCGAATAAATAATGTACGAGTAAACGGAAGATCGGTGTATAAATAGGGAACGTGCCAAAACGCGCGATATCTCATTGAAATGCGCCGTCGAGCAAAAGTGATATATTTCACAAGTAAATTTGCATCTATTCCCATCCTGCGGCGAGCAGGTGAGACTTTCGCGGCCGCTTCTTTTCGTTATCCACGCCAATCCCCGCATCCGTCACCTCGAAGGCACGGCTGATCCTCGGCCGCGCGTTGGAAAATGTAAATCAAACCGAGGCCGAATACGAGGCACAACCCTCGTCGCGCGTTGCCTCGGGGCGAAAAGTATGTAAATGACACGGCACGGCGCGTCAGATACGATCTCGTTACCAGCGCGACAGACGCGAGCTCGGAAGGGAGCTGAAAGGGAAAATTTATTGCGCGACCGGATCAACGTGGAGCGTCCGCTTGAACGCATGCGGTCTCCGAGTCTCGACGTCTCAGGTAAAACGGCCGCGAATATGCTCGCGATCGAGCTCCTTGGAACGGAATGCAAATCTCGAATCTCCCTCCGATTTACTCCCGCGAGATCAAAATCGCGAATCGTTTCTCGAGAGATTGCAACGTGTAATTCTCACGCCTTGAGATCGAACGTCTATTTGCTTTTTTATATCTTCTGCTGCATGAAAAGAACAATTTTGCTGAAGTTGTCTGTAAATGTAGCTAGATGCAGATTTGAAAATGGTTTGTTGAATCATCAAAATATTGGATGTTTTCCAATAACGTATACAGGTAACACAGTGTAACACAAAGTGTTTCAACTATAACACAGTGTTACACTGCTCGAATAAAAAGCTAAGTACGAGCATATAAAATATGTCAATGTTAACAACTTTTCAAACAGTTATGTATTTATAAAAGTTTGATAGTACTTACTTATTTTGCAATAAAACCTTCAAAAATCGTCATTTCTGAAAAAATTATAACTTAAGTTTAAATAAAAATCATAAATCTACACTGAAAAAAAATATCAATTTTGATAAATATTTAATTGAATACTGCCAACTAAATATTTATTAAATATAAAAATATATTTATTTGATACAAGAAATGTTAATTTGATTTAACAATCATTTTTTTTATTGAACAAATATTTATTTACTGTAAGTAAATGTTTGGCAGTATTGAACTAAATATTTATTAAAATTAACTATATTTTTTTCTCAGTGTATTATTGATACTCTAAATATAATTATAAGAATAGAATGGAAGACTGCAATGCATTCTGGTGTTACACTATGAAACTAAACTGCCAACAAGTACTTTACACAGTGAAACACAGTGTAATATCTTTGTGTCCTAACTGGAAAACAGCCATTATAGGATGCTCGAGCTTAATAAATAATACTGCAAAAAGTTTTGACATTTACAACAGCTTAGGCATCTACATAATTAACTGTCTTTCTTAATTAAATGAAAAACAGTGAATTTCATTTTTTTCTACTCTTCTAGATACTAATGATACTTAATAATATATGAAAATAATAATGATACTTAATAATAACGGTTAATATTGTTTTAAAAATTTATAATTCTACATACAGTAAAAAATATAGAGTAGAATGAGAATTCAGTATAAAAATGGTACGTACAAAAATCAGGATGAATAAATACTTTTAAGCGATAGTATTTTAACAAAATTGTTCTTTCCATATATCATTTCGATATAATTTAATTTATTGCGATTATACCGGTATAATTTTTTTTATAAGAAGAAACTTTTTTTGACGTTTCCATTATTTAAATAAAATAAAAAAATCAAACTCGATATATTCTGTGTACTAAAAAATTGAAGTTGTAATGTATGTTGAAAGATGACAAAACGGTGACGGTAAATGCAATTGCATTACCGCAACTATGATTTATTTGCCGGCGTACTAGGCATACATAATATGCAGGACCATAAATTTTGAAGACACAATTGGTACCGGCAATCGCGTCGAAATGTTAACGAAAATTTATACATTCCATGCGTGACGCCATTTTCACTGTAACATCGCAGAAATTCATGACGGTACGATCTCATAATTTCGCGCACGAACGCGCTGTAAATTTTGCGAATACAATGCAATTTCTTCCGAATTCACGTCGAATATTAAGAAATAAGACAAATTAGAAAGAATAAAGATATAAATGTCACATTTTTTTGTACTTTAAAGATCATATTTTCCTAAAAAAAAAAAAGGTATGAGCGTATGTATACAATGATAAAAGTTTGGTGGATTTTATCTCTAACAGAAAAATACATCCTACGAGCTAGTTTGTTTTAAAAATATACCAATCTTTCTCGCAATGTTAAATTTTTGAAAATAAAAAAAAGTTTTTTTAAGAAGGAAAAATAAAGTATCTCTTCTGATTTTGTTATTCAAATCTTAAACATATCGCGATCCCATTTTTTTTTCTCGTGATATTCAGTATTATGTCGCATCGTGTCTGCCGTAAAATGACAAGAAAGCTAATTCTTTCCAGATCTTATCGACCATGGCGAATCCTTGCTCGTATCTCGCTTTGCCGTACAGCAAATAAAAGATCGTAGCTTGATCGCGGAGCTTTGTTGATAAGGGATGAACAAAGCGGTGACTTACCGCGGCAGGACATGGCGAACTGTCCCTGGAGAGACTGCCGAGAGTCACCAATAAACGACGCGGGGCCCCCAACACCGAGTCTCGCCATCCCTCTGCAAAGAAGCAAGAAACAATTGCATTATACATCGATGGACGTTTTTCATCTCAGCGTGCAATGTGCCATCTGTTTCTCGTAGGAGTCGACTAGAATTCGACTGCCATACAACAAAACAGCAAATTATTAGCGACGTAAAACGCATTTTTAACTCTTTCACAGATTTTATACAATAAAATAGAAAAGAATTCCACGTTACATATTTCTATATACTTCTATATTTTATTATATTATACTTTGTATTTATGCATTGCAGTTATAGTAAAATTTTATTTAGGAATATCAGACGAGATCTTTTTCTGCGTATTTTTTTTTCTGCTAAAGATCGAAGAAATGCAGCGTATCTTTCCATGGTTGGTCTTAATCATTTATTATCATCGAGCAATAACGCGTAAATGAAACACGGTCACGTAACTGAGAAGTCTTGAATTAAGGACAGTCGGGTCTCCGAATCGTAATACCGCCGTCTAAATCCGGTTTCAGCACCACCCTTAATACAAACGAAGACAAGCGATCTGTCATCGAGCTGTTTAATGAAAGTCGCGCCTACAACTTAGGGCCGTTCGGCTTAAGACGTAAACGGAGAAGATGGAGAAATGGAGAGAGATAGAAGAAGGAAGAGAGAGAGAGAGAGAGAAAGAGAGAGGAACTAAGGTGAAAGTCGAACGCTTAATCTAGCAATATGAAACTTCCCTGCGGGCTTAACCCGTAGTCTACCCTCTGATAACCACATTATTCCATAAACATGTAGTAAATGTGGGTAAGACGGCCATCTTTAAAATGCAAAAAATATACTTTAATCTTTGTTATCTTTAATAATGTTATATTGATATATCTTTTTTATATGGCGGAGAATACACTTAGTATACATTAACGTTATTTGTGAACGTTATTTGTCGAGTTTAACATGTACATTTTCTTGAATTTAACTCCATTATTTTAGTTAAATTAACGCTGATATTGAGTATGTTTTAATAGCAATCTGAAATGAATAGAAATGATTAAAAATAATTCAAATTGGATATAATCGAGGGGTCGACCACTACTAAAAAATGTACAGTGATTGTTAATTATGCAGGCAATACAACACACTTTATTGTTAGCATTGCTATTGTTAGTATTGTTTTCCTATGTATTGCCACCTATTGTGCATAATATTGCCAAGTATTGTTGATATATTACTATGTGCTGTTAATACATTATTAGAACTGCTTGTTTTATTATTGTACTACTACAATATATTTCTAAAGGAACGTATATTAATTGTACCGTAGTGGTTGACCCCTCGGGTATAATTTGACATTATAAATTCTACACTGTAACAATCGTAGTCGCAAAAATAAAAGTTATTTTTACTCCAGTTCTTATTAATGAAAGCAGAAGTTGCGAAATAAAACAAGGAGTACTCCGAACTTATCGTTCATTCATTCAGAATGATAAACACCTTTTTGCCCCCGAAAAAATCCTACGGGCGAATGCACATACTTCGTTCCGTAATAATAATAAAGTTACAGCCCAACCTCGGTTCGGAGGAGAACAAGATACGGCTGGTGCGCGGCCACTAACCGGCCGCTGGATTAATAAATCTCAATTACGCGAGTTAATGCAGAGGGTAATTCTCTCCCCTAGACCTCGCCGTGGTTGCCGGATACGAGGGTGAAGGCATTTCTATCGCGCATTGTTCCCGAGACAATGATGCCGATGATTCCGCCGCGCTTGTAAATTCGCCATCGCGTTCTTGAAACTTGTATCCGCTGCGGAGGCCTGTTGTTATTAACCCTCCCGCAAAGACAATCAAAGTATCAATAATGGAGGACCAGAAATTTAATAAAGAAAAATATAATAAGTGTTATTATGCAAAATGCTGGATAATATTTCCTACTAACGCCTTATGAAGAAACTTTTTTTTGATAGTACTGACAATAATGACACAATTTTTATCAATTATTAAAAGAGATTTTCACGAAATGTACAATTGAAAGATAAATTGGAAATAAATCTCAAGGTCTTAATCCATTAACGTAAAATTTATTTTTAAATTTGAAAAATGTAGTAATTTTTTATCTTAAAATATTTTTTAAACAATTTTAAGATTAAGTATTAAAAATTAATGTATTAATTTAACATCAAATTGTTTTTGTTTTGCTATGCAAAAACTCATGAACCTACTCTTTATTTTCGTTATTATTAAGTTTGAGAAATTTAAAAGAAATTAAATTTCAAATTATATTTTATGTTAATTTATTCTTTGCTCTTCTGTTTCCGTTTTATATGGTGGTATCTCACACAATACGCGCCATAAATCAAAAGCAGTGCTCGTGAGACGACGAAAATTCGTAGCACATTCAGATTAGAACTAGAGGAAAACATCTTCCTCTCTTGTCGAGTCAAAGTAAAGCTCTGTTCTTCAAGTCAGGATCTGAAGTCTCGAGGGATTAAGACGTCGCGTAGCGAGCGGGTCAGCCAGCCAGCCAACCAGACAGTCGTTGAATACAAATACGCCTCTCGTTTGCACGTCGAATTAAACCGAAATAAATCATAAATATTAAACGAGGCTTTCAGTCGCGGGATTACGAGGGCTTGGGGCGCCGTTTCCCCCTGATCGTCGAACCCCGATGGGCGGAAATTGCGCGCAGTGCGCCCTTTCCTCGTCCCCTTCGTGTCTTGGGACAGCTCGAGAATCTCAATGACAATGGACTCAGTGCTCGACCGAGATATGCCTTGCGTATCATCATGGTGGCCACCAGAGAAGATCTCGCTGGTCTTCCATGCGGTGCAAGACCAGAGCACTTCACTCGATCTTCCTGAAGATTTTGGTTGACCAAATTGGACAAGAGGTAGTCCGTTCTCTTGTCGACATTTTGACTACCTAAACTGATTTTGCTTTTAACATAGAGTTTAACAAATCTAATAAGTATTATTTTAATACCTTTATTTTTTAAATATTTTTGTATAATTTATATTCTTTCTTTAATATCTTAAATATAAAGCAAAATCATTTTTATAAAATGATAATTCACACGGAAAGAATGGCTCTGCTAAAAAATTTTAAAAAAAGATATTTTAGCAAAATTGTACTTTCCAAGCACAAATGAATGAAATTTGAAAATTTTGTATGCGTCAAATATGAGCTACATGATAGTGTTAATGCACGTACTATAATAAGCATGCAGGTATCACGCATTTCTTTGCTAATAGTATAATTTGTCATTAATAAAAAATGTATTATATACATTATAACGATATAATACAGAAAATAAGAAATAGGTTTTTATTTAATTTGAAGACCTTTTCTTAAGCAACCAAGAAGCATTAAAATTCTCGGTCTAAAACTCTCTAAGTCTTAATAAGAAAAACTTGTGGTTTTCTTTCAATTTTAAATTATCTTGGTTTTAATGGAATTATATTTTTTTTAGATTTAAATAGAAAGACATACAAAGTCAAGATTATTCCTCTACAACTTGGGATTTTTCCATACGATTTTATTAACAATGAATTTGAGCTCGTTTATATTGGAGTTCAAATTCTAAAAGGATTCAACCATAAGGAAAGTTGAAGAAGTCGTTTTATTGAAATGCTGGAGTTTCTGATCTCGTTTCGCCGTGAGCTACATAACTTCTGTAAGTGGATTAAACCTCGTAGTAAAGGTACAACGAGATTATCATACCATATCCTTTTATTTTATTCGCGAGGCGATATAAATATTACGCTTGTATTTACTTTATATTTACTTCATTAAATGAAAGTATGTTTAAATTCCGTAAAGAAATCTGGAATTTGTCAATCATTAAAAGTATATATTTGAATACTAGACTTTTCCAGAAAAGCATAGTCCAGGAAAAACTCTAGAATGCTTTCAAAAAATTATAAATTATATTTGAAGTTAAGAAGTCGAATTTATAAATCATACTACAAGTTATATTTCTCAACCTAATTGCCATTTCCTTCCTTCCTCATCTGTCGACAGTAAAGTGTGTAAATTGTCCTAAAGTGCATGAAGATGTAAACTCCAACTTTCTCCTTCGTATTTCCTCGGAAGTTAGGAAAGTTGTACGACTGCGGCCAAAGGAAAATCGATGGTCGTCGTTTCGGCCGAATCCTCATTCCAATCCCGCAGGAACGAAATGGCTTGATTAACTGACGACGCGTCGTTACTGCGGCCACCCTGCCGGTCCGCTATTACCCTGTAGGGGGTGGACCAGGCTTAAGGGGTGCCCTAGGCAAGAAGAAGACGGAAAGGAACGGCGTCCACACGCCCTTTATCCACCATGATCACGTTCGTGGTTTTTTTCTTCTGTTCGATAAAGAGTCTTTCACCGCCAGTATGCATGTCTAATCGACGCCATTTAAAGATCGTACAAAGAAGATGCAATCGTTTCATCCCTTTTCTCTCGAATATCAACCGCATCCTTCAATAATTTAACTGCAACAGTTAGGGACAGCGAGGAATTTTTACGGCGTTAGAACGAGAAACTTTTACGATCGCTGAACCAATCCAAGACTTTTCGAACCGTTTTATTTGTCCGTTCGTTTAATACATTAAAATACCAGTATTCAGTACAATCAGTATTAAAATCAAATAAAATCTCAGTTTAGATACTAACTGATCAGAAAAGCCAAGCCACAGTATAGGATTCGTCTGTTTCAAATGTTAACAATTGTCTCAGTGATCACGTGCTTTAACTGCTTTTATCAACACTTGCAAACGCTTTTATCAACACTGTTTGTGATCGAGTTTGTTGAACGATAAAATTGTTGAGTGTCTATCCAGCAATCGGATCAAATTTGAAATTTAAACCGGATCAACTTCAAACTAAAAATTCAACTCGACAATTTTATTGAATTTAAATTGCTACATGAAAAGAACGATTTTACTGAAGTATTTAAAAAATTGGCTAAATCTAAAAATAATTTTATTAGATTATCAAAATAATTATGTAGAACGTTCAAGTAATAAGTAATACTGCAAAAAGTTTTAACATTCTAATAACTTTGAACGTTTTTTTTCTTTCTACATAATTATTTTAATAGCTCATAAATTATTTTCAGATCTGTATCTAACTAAATTTTTATTTGGATTATATATGATTTTTTTTCAAACAAAATTAATGAAATGGGAATAATGTTCTTCATGATGTTCTTGATAAAATATGTAGATATCAGATTTTTTCTAACAATATAATATTTTTACGTTATTTAAAATGTCAAATATAAGAAAGACTTTATCTTATATACATCGACATTTTATATTTTTAGAAAAAAATCTAATATCTATTTTATCAAGAAAATCATGACTACTCCCATTTCATTAATTCTGTTTGGCCATAAAAAAGATCATATATTTTTTTAATCAAGAGTTGGACTAAAATCCATCCATTAAAATAGTTTTTCTTGATAGCAAGGTTGCCCTTTTCCTTTCGTACGAATAAACTCAGCCAGTCGACCGGCATATGGGGCTAGCGCTAATGCCGTTTTATGGGTAGCTTGATACCCATAACGCAACATGGTACCCTGACGATGGTACCAGCTCGCGTGCAAACGGGAAGACCAAACGAGGGCGGAAAGATCTCATCGACGTCATCGTCGTCGTCGTAGAGAAACGTTGTGTCGAATGATGTGTTGCGTGCGACATTTTACTTTATTCATAAGGCGGATGGTCTGCTTTTACGGGCACTCTTGATGACTGTGCAGCTAAAGTCGTAGTGCGATATCAGATGTTCCTCGGAAACATATTCGGAGACACGTCGTTCCTTTCGAGAGAGTCATTAATCCCCGCAGGAAACAGAGGGAGTTTGAGAGGGATGTGGCGCAGTGCGCCACTCGTATATCACTTGCGGTTACTTCTTAATCTTAAATTCATACTTTCATTTTGCAAATTTGCAAATAATAGTTTCAATATTTAACACATAAACAAATGAATTAATTAATTTATTCATTGTCAGAGCAGTAAGCAAAAATTTTTGCATCTTTCATTTCAATCAATAGGATAAATTTATAAAAATTTTTAGCCTTCCGAAAAAAATTAATATAACGTTGAATGAGTTCTCTTCTTCATATTTAATATAACTCAAGTAGCAAAGTGACATTTATTGATATTAAAAACATCATTAAGACATCATTTGATATACTTAAGAAATTATTAATACATAATTATTAATACATAAATCTGATCTCCCACTAATTACATCGAAAAAGTAGTTTCAAATTAATTGAAACTGATATTTTAACTGACTTTCTAATGAATTATAAATAATTTATTAAAGCAATAAATAGGTTTTTAAAGCAATTAATACGAATCTAATTTTTTTTCTGTATCTTTTTTAGCAATTTTATAAACAAATACTTGAATAAACTAACTTCTAATAACTTCTTGTTCGCTTGCTGATACATAATATATATTATATCTTTCAATTAATGTGTTGTTAATGAATTGCTCAAGTTTTTTTTAAAAAAGCAATTAATGCGTATTTAAGTTTTTCTATGCCTTTTTAAAATAATTTTACATACAAAATGCTTATGAATAATTTCTTGTTCGTTCACCGACTTCTTACGGCTCGCTCGTAATATTGCGTGTTTCGTCATTCGAATCGACTCTGTAACCCGTTTCGTAATTCCTGATGCCGATTGCGCACAGCGAGAGATCTCCGTTGCATCGTCATTACTTTCAAGACCAGTGGCAGTTCGAGACGGAAATTAGCGCGCGTTGCGAAACTTTGACGAGTTATTAGAAATTCGCGGCTTTCCGATAATAGTCAGTAAATACGCGATATTTGTCGGGAATGCAAAATGTTTATTTAGGTTGCAGGTAAATTATCGAATCATGCTCGAGTAACGTCGACCTCCTTTAACTGCCGGCAAATGTTGCATAAAGACTCGACTAACAGTGACTATAATTTCATAGTTCGTTACGTATCAAAGGATATTATTTAAATTCCTCCAGGTGGATATGATTTAAAATGTATTTAATTTATTTTAACTCTTCCTTCTCAATAAAGAGCAGGAAATATGTATATATAATTTAGCCTTTATTGTTTTTGACATTTTACAATTAAAAGTAAAATAATCAATACAAGAACTCTTATAACAATAGAAATAATAGACAGGGCACGTGAGAGTTAGTCATAAATTCTCAAAAAAGATATAAAAAAGATATAAAAAAGATATAAAATATACTGTAATGAAACTTTAAAATTAATTAACGAGTTTGTAAAATGAAAATTTGTAAATATAATAATGCGATGTGAATATTATTCAAATATTAATATCAAGAGATAAAAAAAAAGAGTTAATTTAGAGAAACAAAGTTCTTAACATCCTCGTGCCGGTCATAAATCTTGCGACTTTATCACCTTCCTTTAAGTTCAACCATTTAATAATCTAGAAAAAAAGCAGTAATACCTGCTCTATCTCGTTCCTTTCTTCTTTTGATCACAACGCCAAAGCGACGTGAGACAAAGACAGACTCATAGGAGTCTTTTTCTCAAAATTCAAAGGAACAGCAATCACACGTGTCTCGCCGTTAAAGAAGGCAAACGGGGTGAAAAAGAAAGCCGAGAGGGAGGGATGGGAACAAGGGTATAAAACGAGGCTTAGAGACCGAAGCGGAAAGGAGAGCCCAAGTGAGATTTTCAGACAAAGGCTGGGTTCGAGTGGTTGCTCGCGGCATTGTTGCCCTTTACCCTCCCGCAACTATACGAAGGGGTTGCCGCCCCTCGCGCGAATAGCACAGGAAACAC
This sequence comes from Atta cephalotes, assembly GCF_000143395.1. Classification (NCBI taxonomy): domain Eukaryota; kingdom Metazoa; phylum Arthropoda; class Insecta; order Hymenoptera; family Formicidae; genus Atta; species Atta cephalotes. The sequence goes on along the minus strand of NW_012130119.1, from coordinate 789,020 downwards.
TTTGCCGCACGAACCGGAAGTGTGGTCGTTTGGCGCTTCCCGAGCGATTCGCGCCGCGAGCGCACTTCCTGGTTATTTCTGCCGCTAGTTTAGCGAGCGATTCCCCTAATTCGACCGAATTACCGACCATTCCGGGAAATGACGCGTCCATTTTTCGAGAAACATTCAATAATTCTTTTTTACTATTTACGTAGAATATTATTGTAATAGATCAAGTATAACAAATAATAAATAATTTATAGTCAATATATCATTTGTTAATATATCATATATAGCTTTTCTTTGATTAATTTGAATCAAGAGATTATATTTCTTTCAAGCATTGAATATTTCAATGTTGTTTTGCAACTTATTGTTTTAAAAAATTAAGGATATTAATTAGCAGCAGGCAATTTACATTTTTGAGGAATCAAAGAAAAAAAAAATAAGTTAGATCTGTAGTTATATCAAATCCTTCAATTTTATTCAAGATGTCACTTATAACTTTTAAGGATCATTGTTTGAAATTTTATTATACTTTTATGTCAAGAGTCTTCAATTGTTAAGAGAAATTTTTTATTTATAAAAGTTTAACCGTATCTTTCTTTGATACAACTCTGGCACTTCTTCGAAGAGCTCTAGAGTTTTTACGTTCCGAGGAAGATTCTGATGATTTAAAACAATAGAGACAAAAATAGGAAAATGGTGTGTTGTATTAATTACATAAAGCATATCTATAATGTTTAACCAAAACAACAATTTTAAAGTCAGAAAGCGTTTGCAGTTACTTGCAATTTAAAATGTGTTATTCACGATACTAGTTGACTTATATGTATTACGAATGGATAAGACGAGTGCAGGATTGCATGTTATTTGACTCAACCGTGTCGCGCGTGATCGAGAAGCACGCATCGTCGGACGTGATGCTACTTTGAGAAACTTTAATACGCCATTACGATCTGTGCATGAAGTCATGCGCTATTTTATTCGGTCGTAAACGCGGTTTCAGCTTTCTCAAGTGAAGAAGCACGCGGTTGTACATACGTTCAGCTCTACTTCGAGGTAACGTAATACCGACGGACACCGAGATGCGAAATGATTGGTACATCTGTCTTACAGGAGAAACCTAGTACGTAAATTTGCGTAGAACGTAAATTTTACGATAGACGTAAATTTTAGATAAGAATAAAGTATGCAAGAATAATTAAACATAAATATCTACGGTGTCTAAAATTTCTCTACAAACTTGTGTTGAAATGCTAATTTCTTTAAAAAAGGCTAAACAAATCAGCATTTTTCTTATCGCTTCAATGAATGTGTGTATCTTAAATATTTAAAAAATTAAATTTCTTCTACATCTTCCGTTGAATCGAATATCTCTCTCATTACATAATTTTTTATAAAAATCTCTTAGCTATAAAACTTTAAGACGTCAGCTATAATGCATTAAGACTGATAATTTATATATAATTTTGTAAATATATTGCAAAATCATTCTCTTCACACATGAGTGAAAAATATCGTATTCTTAATCGAAATACGAACCATCAAGGCGATTCTTCGTGCCTGATAATATTTCTTGTGAATTTATACAATTTCTAATTCAAGGAAACTGTGCGCTAATTATTTATCGATCTTGAAACACAATTTTAAACCAAAGAGTAATAATATCACAAATTAAATTGACAAACAATTTAATATTATTGATGCAAATACGGGTCTTAGAAAGCTGTTAATATTACTAATAAGCATGGATTTTAGAAAGTTGTTAATACTGCTAATAACTATCTTAATATTTTCTTGAAATTTAGGGATGAGAAATAAATCAGGTATTTTCGCAATACATAATATAAACTATAATATAAAAAAAATTAAAAAATTATGTGACATATGAGGAACAATCTATCTTCTTGGTTTTAATTTTTATAAAATACATCTTCTGATAAAAAGATTGTCGTAGGGTCGATCGAAAGACAATCGGGCGATTTGATCGCTCCTTGCGGCAAAGACAATACCCTCTCCACCAGATCCAGCAAGATATTCGCATCGGAAACGACAGCAGAGGGGGTAGTCGACCGGCTCATTCTTCTCAGGCGATGTACCAATTTCTTTTCTCCTCTGTCTTGCAACCACTACCTTGCCGTCCGGCCTCGAGACACGATCTCATTTTATCTCCTCGACCCCTTACACGATCCACGTTTGTTACGGAGCCTCTCACCCCGTCCTCCTCGGTCCGTCTATAGAGGGTTAGTTGGCCTCGGGGCGACCAACGGTAGATAGAGCACGCGAGCCGTGGCGAAGGGGATACTTGGACGGGTCGTGTATACGAGGATCGGGGAGAGCAGCGTCCATCTCCTTCACCCCCGCTGTTCATCCCCACGTCGAATTTTTGTGAACTTTAGATTGGCATGTCAAGCGCACTATTTCAGAGACTCGCTTTGAACATGGCGACAAACGAGATTGGCGAATGTATCGTGAAAGGGAATATGAAGAATGGTATCAGCTCAAAATCAAATAATTATCTTAATAAATTATTTTAGCTGGATATTGCCTATCCTAATTAATTTTAAACTTTTAACTATTTAAAAATAAAAAAGAAAAACAAAGTGTTAATTGACTTATTATTTTGTTCGGGTTTATTTTGATTTATTTTTCTTATATCTGAAAATTGTAATAATTCCGTAGATATAATTATAAATACTTCAAGTTCATTATATTTTAAGTTTTATTGTTGAATTTCATTGTAGGTTGATAAAGTGCATAGAAAGTAATTAAATTAAGAGTGCAGAACTATAATTTATAAATATAATTATATATCATCTTAGGAAGGATTTATAAATATAATTATATATCATCTTATTTTCTGTGGTATATTTTTGGTATTTATTTTTTCGTGATTCTTGATCAATATTAAACTATTTCCGGTACCGAAAAGAAAGGGGAGGAGCTCACATGAAACACTAAATGTAAGGTACGCATGCGATCTAAGACAGCAACTATTTTTTCTCGCATGCAATATTCTACCTTGTTAAACGCGTATTCCTGTTCAATTGAACATTCCTGCATACATCATTTATATCTTACAGTACTATTTTACACAAATAAATTCCAAGTAAGCTTTTGTAAGGTGAGCTAAAATTGAATGAATATGTACATATATTTCAAAAGTTTAATATTACGGGAATTCAAAGAGGAGTGTAAAGAAAATTCAAAGAAACTTCTTTTCAGAGAGAGAAGCGCAGGTGCACATAGTCTAAATCCCCTTCAGCTTTTCAGCATACACATCTATCAACACGATGGCGCAAACTTTCAACTACAATTCCGTTAACTTTTGAATTTCTTCTTCCCCTCTCTGTCTCTAAAAATTTTCTAGATAAAACGTGTCTTATATATATATATATATATATATATA
>NW_012130119.1:778523-785355 GCF_000143395.1 Atta cephalotes | reverse complement strand
CTTCCCTCCTCTGTCTCTAAAAATTTTAACTTAGAATAAAACGTAGTCTTATATATATATATATATATATATATCTAAAAATATTCGAGAGAAAAATATATTATATTTTACTAATATATTTTGCCAATTAATATTGAATTCAAAGAAGAAAAGTCAACAATGTAAGGAAGAAATACATATTGCTGTATCTATCAAATAAAGTTCAAAAAACACATTAAACTTTTGATAGCTTTCATCAATCCAGTAGTCATCGATTCCAATATACTTTTTCCATTTAGATAGAAATTTTCTCAATTTTATTTTTAGAGAGAACTCCAGGCATATTACTAATTTTATTTCAAACAATTTACTGGAGAGCATGAACAAGTTCTCTGCATCGCCTCGATAAATGTATCTCTCCGCATCCGGAAATGGAGGAATTCCCATGCGACACGCACCGATCATCTCCGCGCGGATCCTACGATGATGGATGTCTGTTCAAAAAAAAAATTGACATGCCCACATCCGCGATCTCACGCAGAGGTCCGCGACACCAACAGAAGTGAGATGCATTATTTATGTTTCTGTCGGGCGCGAAAACCCGCGGAGAGACAGGTCGGTCGCTATATATCTTCAGAACGCAGACACAAGAGCGGTCCATTCTCACTCTCTTTCTACCCTCTTTTGTATTGTTCTCTCTCTCTCTCTCTCTCTCTCTCTCCCGCTTCCGAACTGCGCTCCCCCGCTCGTGGCAATCCCTCAAGTCGTCGTCCCCGTAAGAGTTATACAAGATATTAACGCGGAAACAGATGTAGGCGTAGACTGACGTGTCTCTTTCTCTCACCCTTCTCGTGGACCGACAATTTGTCACAGTGGTGCTTCCTCGATCCCCCTTTCCACCCACAATGTTCTCGGAGAGCGTCGCCGACTGATACGATCGCGCTTGATAAATCATGCGATAAACTAGCGTTATTATCGGTCACACCATGGCATCCCTATCTGGGATTTTTCCCGGCTGCGAGGAACCACAAATACCGATTCGACGTACCTTCGATGGGGCTATCTAGGATTCGGGGTGTAGCGAAGGGTGCATGCGTGGCGTCTTTCCTGAAGGAAATTTATTGCCGTGATAAAAGGATCCAGCGCAAAACGCGCGTGAGAGCATGTCCGGTAATTTACTGTACTATCGAAAATGCTGGTAGCAATGTGAGTCTTTGGTTCTAAGGTTTTATGGTGGCTATTCTGAATTTATACATTAACACAAAATAAAATTAACACAAAATGTTCATTTTAATATTTTTGTTTCAGAAAGTCCACTATACGTCTTTAAGTTAAAATTCACATTTTATTTTTTACAGCGTTTTTCGTCTGAGAAAATTAATGCAAAACACTGGTGCATATCTGAATGCAATTCATGTTAGGATTTTCAGTGTTAATAAACATGAAAAAGTTTAATCCTTTTGATTACATATTATTTGTTGTCACGATAACCTCATAATATTAAAATTATTTATTAACAATAAAAATATGTGTTGCATTAGTTTTCCCAGTGGAAAACGCTATTAAACAATTTCGCCTTTCCATCCATAGATATATCCAGAATTGTCCTATTTTTACATGCTTCTGAAGCTTCACTCAAAAATAGCTTTTCATCGATTTATACCTCGAAAGTGGGTTTTCAGAACTGATATAATTTCTACAACGAATATGAATTGATTTTACAAAAAATATATGTAACGTTATGAATAGAGATGCCACATCTCGTTTTGCATGTTGCTAAAACATTTTTTAAAAAATCTATGTTACAAAATATATAACGAAATATCACTTTAATTACCTTTCTAATCCTTCAACTGAGAGGAAATATAAATCTAGATATATTCGTGATATATTGATGATTTTCAATGTTGATGACTGCGATGTCTCGTTTGTCACTGATGTCCCGTTTGTCTTGCTAATAATTTTCAAAATCGATGATACGGTTATAGTCCGGTACCGAAAAGAGCTGATAATCCCTAAATCCGATTATTCGCCTCATCGGTTCTCGACAACACGGCGTGGCACCCTCCGCGTTCAATCAATGTTTCTTTTGCCACCCGCGAATGCTACTCGTGACTCGTCTCTTTTTCCTTTCTATCCTCTTTAGTTTTTTCCATTCCTAACTGATTAATGATTGCAGCTTGAATTCGCGAGAATTCTTCAGATCTCGCAGCTAAAAATACTTTTCGTAGTTCTAAAAATTGAATCTGGCACGTGTTCTTTGTAGTATCACTCTATGTTTCCCAGATTAGTCTACTGCAGCTCGCATTTCAAGAATATTAAATGTCACTGCAGATCTGTGAATGAAGCCACTTGCCCTATTTATCAAATTAATGTTAGATATTTCAAAAATAATAATTAATAATTACAAAAATTAATAATTACATTTTAGAAGTAATTTTAAACGGACGCAATGTATCATAATGACTATATTTAATTTTATTTAGAAAATAAATTAATTTGAGATAAATATATAATAATATTCTGATATTTCCTTCTCTCTTTTTCTCTCTTTTCTTTTGCCTCTGCCTTTTTCTCTCCTTCTCTTGAAACCATTGCTGCTTTTACGGTTCAAACACGATACGATGATATCCTATACATAGCTTCGCTTTCATTTCTCATACATAGCTCCGGCCGAAGACAAATGGGCAGCCAAGTTCTCATTCTAGATCCCGTCCTGAATTTCGACTACGGCGGTCGCCGTGGGATCATTAATTAACAAGCATTAACAGTCGGTCACTAACTATAGGCGCATGCATTGACATGATAAATGGGTTTATACCCGGGGGAGGTACGTAATGACGGCTGTATAGTAATCGATGAACGTGTAACACGATTATGTCATGGAATCTCCGTTTTTGCCATCCGGCACAATTATACAAAATAGATGAATGAAATGCTAGTAAACTGATTGATATATTTGACAATATATTTGCATATAATAGCAACATAGCATATAAATGATCGAGAAATGATCGAGAAATGTTAGAAAGTTTTGAAAATTTTATTCTATTGAAACTTTCTATCGATACTTATAGCCTACGGGTTAAATAAGTTCGTAGGATATCTTTTATAATAAAAATTAGAATTCCTATAATAATAATAATTATAATAAAAAATTCCCTGAAATTCACGAAATATTCTCCGTTTAATTACATCTTAATTACATCGCAGAAAGACTTCCCTTCGACCTCTCGACAGATTTCAAGACAGCGTAACGTAAACTTATGCTCAACAAGTTAATCTAAATGACTTAATCTTAAAGCACTGACATCCAACACGAATCCATGTCGAGTGCGTATATCCTTATTCCTTTCTTCGCACCCTCCTGGAATTCGTAGCTGTCGTTTCGAATCTCGTCGAGAAGTCTCGAAGGGACTACCGTCAATTAATCGTGCCTGGCCAATCTCGAGGGGTCTGAATAAGAAGCGAGGAGCAGAGACGAAGAGGCGCCAGAAACCTAATCGAGTTCAGTATGGATCACCTTATCCCAATCGCGCGTCTCCCGATGTAACGTCCAGCGTCCTGCGAATCCAATTTGTCGGCTCGTTTACCGCTTTAGAACCTGAGATATTCTTAACGGAATTCCTACAAACGAACTCGAATGATCGCCAATAAATTTGTTTCAAGAAGAGCTAATGTAAAATTTCAAATGAGTGACGTGTCCGAAAAGAGAAAAATATATTCTTTCTACAAAATTTTTATGCATAAATTAATTTTTGTTTAGATATCTGATTTCCGAATTGGATCTCTTGGAATAATAAAATATCACAGAAACTGTTACTACGTCTTTGTTATTTTTGCGTGCAACTGAGATAAGATGTTACTATAAAAAATTAATTATCCATGACTATAAAAATAAATAAAATAAATATTACACATATGATGTTATAATTGTTCGTTTAAATTTTCTTTTAAAGATATTCAATGTATCACAATTCATTGAAGTCCTCGAGAATTTCGTTGAAGTCTCTGAAAAGACGGCTTGTTCACTGGAACCATCGAGAGTATATCCAAGACAAAGGAATCCAGGTCAAACTTTAAGCGCAAAAAGTTCGATGCTACAGAAATATTTGCTAAAAAAAACTTGAGTCAGAAGTTCGATGGAAAACGTCAGTCCCATTTTCCGCGAATACACCAAAAATACAAGACACAGTTATAGATAATGAGAATAGAAGTGAATCAATATTCGCGCCTTAAAACCGTCCGCCGACGCGTCAACCTTAATCTAGGACAACCTTACGATCTAGGGCACGTATAGATCTAAGAAGATGATTATATGCGACCAAAGTATACTTATATACACGGCTTATGTAACCACAAAATAAGCGCATAGCAAACGCTTTGTCATAGTGAGAAACTAAAACGGTTCTGAAATTAATTGTTGTGCTTATAATTAGATGCAATAAGTTAGGAAATAATTCGTTGCATTATCATGTCTTCGTTTATTACTACGAGGCAATAAGCGTATCTGACTCACACCTTTTATTATGTCTTTTATGAATACTAAAATAATTTTTCTCTGCACCTTTTCTAAATATAATAGGATATTATATTTTTTTATGCTCTTTTTATGTATACGGAGAAAACAATTGATGAAATCTCTAAAAATTTTTAAAATAAAATTTTTAAAATAAACTAGATATAGATCTGAAAATAATTTTGTTGAACCACAAAAATAATTATGTAGGACGCTCAAACTAGTAGCTAGAATGCTCATCATGCTTGATATTTTCACGTAATCATTTTTATGGTCCAACAAGATTATTTTCAGATCTGTGTCTAAATTTATAAATATTTCAGCAAAATCGTTAAGAAAAGATTGAAATTGTGGAATGCGAAACGCGCCATGAATATACATACGACAAAATTACTTTCTTTCACAATGATGAAAAATGAACTAATAAAATCATCACATTCCTATTAAAACTACTGCAACTTGTGTCTCCAATTAGTAAATTCATGCAATCGCAATGCTTTGTTTACACGGTGCGAAAAATGTATTACAATATAAACTTGTCGCGTTATTCACATGTACCTCGTGTGTATATCTCGTTTGATTAATCGATATGGCGCGGGAGAATAGTGGCGTATCGATGCGGCGTGCTCGTTAACGGGGCCACGATCGATATCTGTGGAACAACCAAGCCGCGGGCCGATCGTTACCAGGAGACACCCGGTACAGCGGATGGGAGGAACGAGGGGGGGAGACGCTTCGCCCCCGAAGCACGGTCCCTACGCGCGGCGTGCCCTTCCCTTCTTTCGGGCTGCACCCTAATATAAATATTATTACACTTTGATGGGGTTACGGTGACACTAGGGCCCCACAGATACATCTCCATGAATGCCTCGCTCCTCTCGCTCGCTTTTCCGCGCTCACTTTTTCATTAGGCCCGAATCCCACGTGGCGCGTGCCATACGACAATGTTCTTAAGGGCTTAAGCCCTTTCCTCGCCCCCCCCCCTTCCTCTTCCTTCTCACCGGACAACCCTTTGCAACCCCGTGGTATGTGATACCGATATAAGTATCGGTAGCCGCTGCTTTTCTCTCGAGCGTGTCGCGAGCGAACAAAAAGGATAAGCGATTCTATTATAATGTTGATACCGAATGAAGATGGATTTACAAAGAGTTGACATGTTCCCTTTTCTCTCAACGATCGCGGAGAGACTATATAACTTGCTGTGAAGATCATAGCTTATTAAAATATTTCCATTTCATTTTTACTTATTAATGCTTTAAAATAAATAAAATATCTGAGAACCGAAATTTTTCTCTTTCAAGGAAGGAGCAACTACTTCAACTAAAACCTTGAAAACATAAGAAATAAATTAAAAAAAATTTTTATTCATATAATTGTATGATATAGGATGACAAAAAAGTTTGACCACAAAGTTTTGTGTTTTTCAAATAATCAACAACGTATATTTACAAAAAAATAAACTCTAAAGTGTTAATTATATCTTATTAAATATAAGAAATAATAATTAACATTGAAATGACTACCTTTAATACAAGTACTTTAAAATATTTTGAATTCAATGATGGCCGCGTTCTTTCCATAGATAAATTCTCCTAGACAGTCAATATAGATCTTTAGTTCACCAATACATGAAAATTTTCTGAAAAATCTTTTTGATATTTAAGAAGAATAATTAACTTTAGAGTTTATTTTCTTTAAATATAATGTTACTATCCAAGAAAGAAAGTTATTGTTATTTGTCACCAATTTGACATCAAAATGATATTTTTAATGTCATTTTAATGTCAAAATCGCTTACTACTTGGGTAATGATTTGATAAGCACGCAAAACTTGGCCAAATTTTTTTCTCTCTCTGTATGGATGAGAATTTTTAAACGACGTGGCATGAAGTGCAACACGTGATATTCTTCGGTAACAATGACATCTTTAATAACCGGTTCAACAACATTACAGTGTCATAGGATTTCAATTACATACGCATTTCGAATTACTTGGTTTTTCATCAAATAAATATACATACATACATGTATCTTTAGATACATAGAATCACGAGTATAGAATCACGAGTGTATGTATGTATTGAGTGTGTATATCTGTTTTTATGCATTTGTGTGTGTTTTTTATGCATTCGTGTATGTATATATGCACATATATATTCTCTCTCTCTCTCTCTCTCTCTCGTGTGTGTGTGTGTGTGTGTGTGTGTGTGTGTGTGTGCGTGTCGTGTGTGTGTGTGTGTGTGTCGTCGTGTGTGTGTGTGTGTGTGTGTGTGTGTGTGTGTGTGTGTGTGTGTGTACGACGTACGAGTAGGTGTAGTAGTTAGTACGTAGTAA
>NW_012130119.1:768710-778480 GCF_000143395.1 Atta cephalotes | reverse complement strand
CTAACGTATTATACTCTCTCTCTCTCTCTCTCTCTCTCGTGTGTGTGTGTGTGTGTGTGTGTGTGTGTGTGTGTGTGCGTGTGTGTGTGTGTGCGTGTCGTGTGTGTGTGTGTGTGTGTGTGTGTGTGTGTGTGTGTGTGTGTGTGTGTGTGTACGCAAAGTGCGGATGTATTGCAGTTAAATTACACTACGCTTACGGATAATCTCGGGATGCACGATCGCCTCTCTTCATCGCGCATGGATAATATGCGTTATGCACGAATAATTAGATACATATAATCAGGGTGACCATTTCTCCACGTTCTGTCTCTCCCTTCCTATGATATGTTCACATATTGCGACGTTCTGTCGTAACGGATTGCTCCCGTCGCCATCTTCCTTCTTGTAACACTTGGAAATTAGACTCGGTTTCGAGATGAGAAAAATATCGTTGGGAAACTAAGCGCCCGTGTTTTCACTTTAAGCATCGTTCCCGATAGTACTGAGCAAGGTTTCGATACACAGAACGCACTGTGCATTCGTCTTGCACGACGTATGTCACTGAGGAAGCTACTTACATATTTGCAATTTGAGAGGCTAATATATTTTGAGGACTCAAGATCAATTTAGAATTTTTCTCAAGCATAGGAGAAAGTAACAAATAATTCGCCAATTGTTTGATAATTATCTAAAGGTTATTATTATGTAAAATTTAGGAATTTTCTATACACAATAGGGAAAATTCTCGCCAGTTTCACTCCGATTTAATAATTATAACAAATAATACATCGTATAATCATCGAAACTTAACGAAACTTGTGTATGTGTACAATAACAGCGAATTTTTCATATTATCTAAGCTGAGGATCTTAAAAGCAAGATGAAATTAGTCTCCTCTTTCGGAAGAGAAATAATTCTTAGGAACAAAATCATTCTTTTCCAATAGAAGATCTTTGGTTTGAAATGAAAAATTTTTTAATACATTTACTATGTTTTTAAATGTGACAGCCTTTCGACGAAGGCGTATGTTTTTTTCTTTATTCAAAAAGAAATTTTTTTTCATTCCAGATTTCTATTTCACTTCTAAGGTCCTCAGGTCCTATTCCTACGAGTGTCAGGACAATAACACCTTTGCCCAGCACTGGCCTTCAGTCCCGACGCAGAAGAAAGAGGATTTTATACTCACGTACACACACCGTCGCGTTCACAACACTCACGAACGATATGATACAAGTAGGCAAGATATACCGAGTGCCCCAGGATTATTGCCACTATCGAAGATACTCACGAAGACTTATAGGTCAAACGTACAATATTTATTTCAATATCTGCGGCTACGATCAGAATATAAGCGCGGTTAAAAGTGGAGCGGATTATTTCGCGTAGTAAGCTGCGCATATAAAAAAAATTAATAAATCCAATTTTAAACAAACGTTTTAGCAGAATTTTATGAGCTTTTATTACGAAAATAATGATCAGAAAACGTGTAACTAGAAAGAAATGATAATAATTTCGGGACACTCGATACGCGATGTATCCGCGCGAAGGAAAAAGCTCTTTTCTTTTCCCTTTCGCGCGTAATATATATTTACAAGAGTAGAAGAAGCTACGAATATAACTTTGTATTCGATTTATATATATATATATATATATATATATATATATGTATATATGTGTAATGTGTACGTATAACCATAATGCACTGACGCAACGTCTTGCTGATATAATTATCATATGCCAGTATAATGATCTTTAAAATTCTAGCTTGACTTCGCTGGGGAAAAAATTAACATATAATTATAAATGTAAATTTAAAATAATGAATAAAAGAACAAATTTTTGTCACAGTATGGAAAGTAATTAAAAATATGTCATAAAATTTTATATCGTATTTCATTTTAATCTATAATAGATTTGAGCTAAAAGACATTTTAATAAGAGAATATGGTTAGAGATACATAATATATTATATTTCATTATTTCGAGATCTTATTGCATTGATCTTCGCTGAATTTATTCAACGGAGTCGTGACGATAATCATCAACAGGCCAGACGTTGCCGTTACAATAAAATACCTAATTTTAGAGGCCAGCTCATAGAAACAAAAAGCCATTGTAGAGATTAAACACGTTCTTCTCTCTTTGTTGACTATAAAACAAAAACGCGTATATGTTTAGGTACATATGTATAGCGGTCTAATAGAGTGTTGTCTACGTTACGTTAGGTCGGGTTACTTGCTTGGATCTTTTGCGGGGAGAGCTTTACAATTATTCGTACTACGAGTCTCGCGACCACGAGGATAAAAACTGCGAAGTTCAGGCACTGAATTAACTCAAAGCACTCGCGAATCGATCCTCGAGGATCCGCACGACGGGCGAGTGGATTCTGAAGTCCGATCGACGCGAGCGAAGCGGATTCCTTGGTGATCGAGGAACTTCTGCTTTTCACGCCCAACACGCCGGCGAATCGGCTAATCACCGTGCCGGTATAGTGTGTATAGTGCTAGTTAATTAACAACTTATTTATTTGCTTCTCGCGACGCTTCTTAGTATTGACGAGTAGGTACGAATGTGTGCTGTGCTCTTAGTCGTAAGGCTTCACAGATATCTTAACAAGAAGAATTATAGCAAATTTTAACCGGTTTATCACAATTAAAAAGTTTTTATAATTTTTATTTAATCTTCTAAATAATCTAGAAATAATCTTTTTTGTATTGTTTTATTCAAGAAAAGATAAGGGATAATATAAATAATGGAATTGGCCATTGTTTGGATAATGAACATCCGAATATGAAACAAAGTAAATAATATATAAAATAAAATGAACAAAAGATTAAAATAATAACAAATGAAATAGAGTAAATATCTGAAATGGAAAAATAAAAGAGAGATTTTGCGATGGGAACAGCTCGCGATAATTATCGCGAAACCTTGCGTCCAAGCCACTTCGACACATAATAAAATTTTTGATATATTTATATACATATAGAAATTATGATGCATGCCTAGATACGTCTAGATATCACACGCGATTTTGCTGCGTGAACAAAACCCCCCTTCAACAAGGTTCGAACGAAATGTATCCCTACAATTAGAAAAGTAATTTCATAAAAATACAGATATGTTTACTTTGACGCACTCGCGCTTTGGTACTTGGTATTGCTCCATTATTGTGGCAAAGTACTCAATTAGTACGAAAGAAATCGTATGAAATTGAGATAGAAAAAAGAGATAATTAGAAAAAAAAACACCTTCTTGAAATATTAAATATTTCAATATTAGAATAATTAAAATTACGAATAATCTCTATTATTCAAAATAGAAATCGACTTCTTTAGGATTCTAACGATATCTGTTTTATTGATATGAATAATATTGCAAAAGACATCGCTTCAAATTCTGTTAAAATATAGATTGTTCTTAAAAATGACAAATAAATATAAAGAGATAAAACAAGTTTTCAGATTCTGAAAATTATCTAAAATAAAATATCTTTAATAAAACGGCTTTATAATTAATTATTACTTGCCATTTTTATCAACGTTTATAATGTTTACTCTTACCATTGACAAAATTAATATTAATAATAAAATACATAACATCTAACGATTTTAGAATATATATGCATACGTAAAAATTTCAAGTTTGAATCATCGAAAATAATTCTCGTAATCCAAATTTTATTAATATTATAGCGTTTCTTTTAGCAACAAAATTTATTTAAAAATCGAATACAGGGACGAGAGTACTTTGCCAATACAGAGCGATTCGTGGGGCAAATCGACCGCCCTTGTCACAACCCTCTATACAATCGCCTACTTAACTTAAAGCCTTACTTTCTAGATTTCTGATGCCTTAATTAGTGATATGATATTTCCGTTCAGCAATGTAGAACAATTTTCAACGAAAAAGCGTTAAAAACTCAAAACTTGCCCAGCGGCAACCCGCGAGCGAAGGTCCTTGCTGATGGAAAGCCTTCACTGCGGTCGTATCCTCCCTCTTTCTTTCCTTCTAACACTTTGCGCAATGACTTCTCGCATCCCAAATAAAGAACTTGTCTCTTCTCTTTCCTCCATAACACCGACACATCTCTTCCTCCCCCCCCCCTCTTCTCACTCTAATTTTATTTCGATGTTGCGACTAGTTGTTCTTCTTGAGGTTCTTCTCAACAAAGACGGCCATTGTCCTTTCCGCGTGCTTATCTAATCTTTTTTCCTTCTGCATCTTCTGCATCTTACAATTTCAACATCGCATATCCTATCCCTCAGCAATGTTTCCTATCTCCCTTTCCCCTCTTTCCTTGCGATTCGCATTACCAGCTGCGCGCGGAACCTCGAACGTATATCAGGACCGTCGGGATTCACCTTTCGCAGATGAATCCATCGCGAGAGCTCCGAGGAAATCACTTTGGAAGTCGTTGCCTCTGCTATCCCCGATAAACATCAACTCCGATACTCCGAGTACGATCGAGATCCGGCGGGACACCGCGCGATCGGCGATCCTGTAGCTCCTTTAATCTTCTGATCGAGCGTCTCGATCGGTATCATTGTCAAGAGTTTCGCTGAACGGCCATGTCCCGCGACGATTCTCTCTTGCTGATATACGTGGAAGCCTGTCACGAAGACTCGAACACACTTTCGAGCGAAGAGGACGTGCACTCGATCAGTTGGATCGCTACGACACTCGGCAGCGACCATCGCTTTAGTACATTCCTTGCCTGAAGGGGTTGCTGTCCCCGGCTGGTCGCTGATCCGCCGGCTCCGGCCTCCTGAAGGGGTTTACGTCAGCCTGGGAGCCCCGCTGATCCTGACGCTCGACCGCGTAATTCCTCTGTTGGCCATAGTCGCCGGATTGACCGTAGTTAGCCGGTTGATTGTATACTGGTGGTTGTTCGTGAGCGGGTTGGTTATAACCGATGTTCGTGTTCTGCATGCCGTAACCACGCTGATCGCCGTAACCGACTTGTCCTGTCGTCTGATAGTTTTGATCATATCCCTGATCGATATTCGTCTCCATACGCGTCTGGTTCAGGTGGTTGCCGATCTCGCCGGAGATCGGTCGCTGCTCTTGCAGCACGTACGTCTGGTATTCTTTATCAGGCGGATCCTGCATTAGCACGTTCGCTTCATCCTGGAACGGCTTAAAGTCGTAAATATGACGCAAGTAGTAGAGAACTGGAGCATACAGCAAATTCGAGAAGGCGATGCCGACGTTAAGGGCGGTAAAACCGATCGCTTCGACGACTCCGCCAGCTATAATCGGGCCTACCGCATACGCCACGCTGTACGAGATGTCGGCGATCGCGTAAATGCTGCCGTACACCGACACATACCTAACGTCCACCAGATAGCCCAGCGTGGGCAGCAGCGCGGTGTCGATGAGCGCGATACCGAAGCAGATACCGCACAGCGGTATCATCAGCACTTTATACGAGCTGCAGAACGGTATGATGAAGCAGCAAAGACCTTCGAGTGCGAGGCCGCCCGCCGCCATCAGCCACTGATATTGCGGATACTGCTTAGCCATCCTCACGGTGATCACAACACCGATCACATGCGGGAAGAAGGCCGGTAACCAGATCATGCCGATCTTCCAGTTTTCATGCGTCATTGTGTCCTCCATCCATAACGATATCGTCGGCTCGAGGAAAGCAAGTGCGACATTGGACATCATCAGAGCGCCCGCGCACACAGCGATGTACGGGTCCATCAACAGCCGCCAGATCGGTATCGTCGACTTGGGTTCGTGATGGCGATCTTGCAACTGCTCCTTGATCGGCTTCATCACCAGTAATAACATGAAACCGTCTGCCAGGCTGACAAACGCCAATATCAGGAACGGTACTTCCTTGCCAGCGAATTGGTAAAGTGCTCCTCCGAATGGCGGCGCGACCAGACAGCCAAAACTAATAAACGCCAGGGCAATGCCAAGCGCCTTCGAGCGTTCCGACTCTTCCGTGAAACGATCGGCGATCATAGCGAGACCGGCGGTATCAGCGAACGCGGATCCAACGCCCTGCAGGCTCCTCGCGAAGAACAGTACGCCGTAGCTCTTGCCGCACGCGAATACACTGGTCGAGAGGAACATGATGGAGAGACCGATCATCATGGGGATGTCGTAACCGATCCGATCAATTAGCGCACCGGAGAACGGGTTCACCATCAGTTGCACGATCGCTTTCGATGCGAATAACACCCCCGTGGCAGAATCCTGGCCAGGATGACTAGCTGGACCGCTGGCGTTGACTATCTCCTCTACTTCTCCGAATGCTCCGACATATTTAAGGTAATCGGGTATAATTGGTACTATCACCATGTATAGCATGTTGTCCAGTAGTAACGCTATCGAGACGATGACCAGGATCAGCTTACGCTGAGACTTGGGCTCCTGCAGTTTTGTCCAGACGATCTCCTTGAGCTCGCTGAACTCCATGTTGAGTATCGGTATCGTCGTCATGGTTCCTAGGTAGTCGTCCGCGAAGTGCGACCAACGTCTTCCGGGATTTTTTTATGTATGTCTTAGTGGAAGGGACTAACCGCGGTCACAACCAGTCGTGCGACCTCGGGAAGCGAGCGTGACGAGGAGATCGTCGCGATTGGGGCGGCGCGCATCAGGCCGGGCCGGGGGTAACCTACAACAGATCACCGATTTGGCAACGATTAGCTCGCGGAAATCAATTGACTTCACGTGCGCACACATGTACGCGCTTAAACACGCTTTCCGCGCTTCTTACGCGACGACACAACCGTTTCGCGAGAACGCGAAATCGAAGAAGCGACTCGGGACTGAGGGAAAGAGTTGCCGAGAAGAAGAATAGGGGAGCCCTGACCCGGCCTGTGGTCAGCGCGAAGTGCGAACGACATCCATCTACCCATCCACTCAACCTTCCCAACCCCAACTTCGTAACCTCGCCAACATCATCAACACGCTGACATCAACTATAGTCTTGCGTGCGGGAAAGAAACACGTTGCGAAAACGCATACGCACTTGGCTCGGCTTTTCTTCGTAGGCTCTGCTCCCCTCTTGCGCGCGTGAAAGAGAACACGACACCGGATGAAGGCTCCCCCACGATTCACGATAAGGCGCCGCGAGATCGACTCTGTGTACCTGAGCGAGCCTTACTATAGTATATTGTGTATCGCATTACGGCGGAGATAAAAACAGCATGAAAAAAAACGCCGAGAAAACAAGAGGCGAGGGTCGATGTGACGTGCTTGTTATTGGGGTCGTCGCTAATCATCTCACGAGTGTTAAGGTAGAAAGAAATAGCTCAACAGTAATTGTGAGCGATATTGTTTTTTGTTAAATTGTTGATCGTTGAAACAATTACATAAAATAAAGAATGAACGGTAGTACGAGATTTTTTTTTACTTAAAGAATAAGAAAAGCACGTAAAATATTTCAGTCAAAGATCGTTGTGTCATATTGTTAAAAAATTTGATTATTCAACTTATATCTTATTTATCGTCATTTATCAAAGTCATGGAAAGTTAATAATTAAAATGCTTCATAAAACAGAAGAAAATTGCGCTGAAATAGCCATTTTCTTCTTTGATGCAATTCTTTTGAATCTCCCTCCTATAATTTTTCGCTTTTCATGTTGCTTTTGAACTGCCAAGATAACAAAGCAAAAGCATAGAAAATAGCGGATTTAAATTATATTTCAATAGCGTTGTAACATAATGATGTTTCTCGCAAGATTTGAGGCAGAAAAACTGAGACCTTTTCGCGAATTGGCAAGTGTACTTGATAGTGCATTTATCAACTCTTTTCCGATATTTCACTAATCTAGATCAGTTTATCTAATTTAACTTACTATTTTGGAGAAATAAATATTTTGTTTAGCGGAAAATCGCACAGTTTTATTTATTTTTTTTATTTTAATATTATCTTGATTCTTTTTCACGAAAGTAACAGGATGCGCGGTCGATTGTAAATAATTATAAAAACACGCGGACTAACATTTAAACTGGAACCTCGGGCGACCATCCGGAACAACGATAGCTCGATTCTTCTCGTGTTTGCGAAATAGCGCCTGTCAATCATCATTGTTGCCGGTGACTCGTTAATGGCGCAACGCGATCGATCGACGGGCTCTACTACGGCAACGAGCCTTCCTGATGTACGAAAGAAGGCCGCGTGTGAAAAAAAAAACAACGTATCACCGACTTACCGGAGTTGTTGACGAACTTCTGTCTGAGGGAGTTGGCGAGGCGTTGGGGGCCCGCCAAGGTCGGAAGACCGGCGAGCAGGCCGCTCAAAGTCGAGGCGACGTCTGATCCGTCTTCGTCCTTCGAGTCGTTCACCGACTCCTTGACTCTTCGCGTCCCCGGGCCCTCCACCTTTTCAATCGAACTTACAACCGAGTCTGCAACGGCGACAACATTTTCCAACCAATTTAAAATTCGCGTACTGTTAAAAAAGACAATGATAAAAATTCATTCGTTAACCATAATACAGATAGGTACAATTACGAATCTGTGTCACAAAAATAGCATTATTTCCATCTCGTGACGTTTCGATTAAGGTCAACCATTATTTAAACATTATCTTCAAATTAGATCAAACATTACTAATAATAAATCAAAAGAAAAGAAGAAGATTAGTAATCTAAAAACAGCCGAGTGATCTAATAACCCGCGTTCAAGTAGTTCTTTTCTACAACAAAAACCTTAATAGAAAATATTAGATTAAGCATTACGGGACTATGTACACATTAATAATGCAATTATGTGCGAAGGTATAATTCGTTGCGCAGAGGGATATGTTATGGAGGGGTGGGACAGAGTCCGTCGACCTTCGAGAAGTTAAAATTCATCATCATCATATTTTTAACCCGCCGCAATTGCGCGTGAGGCATTACATCGTACAACGCGTCCGTACTCTACATATTCTATCGTATATATATACTATCGACACAATTTTTACTAACCTTTCTATTATCTTATGTACGCGTTACCAATGGGCGGATTTAAATTTAGCGTTTGTGCATCTATCTATAACGTCCCATACCATGTACATTTGAGGAAGACCGGGCATTACACACGTGCGTAACTTCCCAAGGTAATTTTTGCTCCCCCTCGCCGCATCGCAATATAGTTATTTGGCAGCCATGTGTTATTTCGTGCGCCATTGTTTGCAAGGGGTTGCGGCAGATAATCCCCCTACCTGCGTCGCTTGTGTGATTGCAAATTTCAACTAAAACATAGAGATTTTCTTCGACGATGATTGGACCGCGTTACATAACATTACAGCGAGCTGTACTTGAGGAATTTGACATAACTGGTTTGATGAAAACAGCATATCGATTTATAAAATTTCAATTCCTAATTTTGTAATTTTTATCACTTTCTAGTAGTAAATATTATTTAATGTTATAAATGTTATAATAGTAAATGTTATTTTTATTAAATGATTATTAATCATAATTAATACAATAAAAATGTGAAAAATCGAATTTCTGAATCTTGATCTAAAATGTCGGATCGCAATATTAATATCCGAAATATTTCATAAAAAATGTTGAATTAAAGTATATAGATATTTTTATCTAAAAATTATAAATAGAAAACAGAAATATCAATAGTACTATTTAACTTATATTCTAGATTTTTGAATGAAATTTATATCATACTAAAAATTTAACAAATTGTAACAGTTTCATTGCAAAGAATAGAGATAGATTTATGGTTAAAATATTGATACAAAATTGGAGAATAAACAATTATATGGAGAATGTGATATTATTTGTAAAAAAAAATATATATATATATATATTAGGTGTAGTCCA
>NW_012130119.1:765801-767769 GCF_000143395.1 Atta cephalotes | reverse complement strand
AAGCAAGTCAGAAAGAAACGTAAAAATAAATCGTGAAAGAATATTGTGCATTGTAAAGAAGTTACAGAAAAAACATAAAATATATTTGTTAAAAATTCAAAAAAATTATTGCTTTATGAAAATAGAATTTTAATACTGAATAAACTAAATTTACAAAATTGAATATTAATAAGAAATAATTGAGAAAATCGGAAAATCGTTTAAAAATTATCGTTGTTTTAACATAAATCTTCCCGAACTGATCGACGAAGTTTCAGGAGACGAGAATAATTCTTGAAAGAATCAACAAATATCAAAGAGGAGGAAAAGGAGAAAAAAGCATTGATAAATACATAGGAGTCATGTCTGAATCGTGCCGGAAGCTACCGATTCCTGTCAAATGATTCCAGCGAGTCGCGCATCGAAGCACCCAGGGAGAAATTTCACCGCGGGAACACACACGCACATCTCTTTATGAGAAAGACAAGGACGAAGAGACGTGCTAGCGAAGAAGGACAACACGAGGAACACAGACAGGAGCAGGAAACGAAATCGGCCGGAATACTTACTAAGACCGAAGGGCTCCCAATGGCAGGGGCGTCTCGGCGTGTCTCTCCGTCGGGGTGGCTTTGGAACGTCTGCCCTCGGAGTCCTCCCCGCCACCGGATCGCCGCGGCGCCCTCTCTCACCGTCGTGACGACGGCGACGGTGGCGGTTTCGCCGCGGAAGGCGCGGCAGGGCGCAGCCGCGACCGCCAGGACCCAGGGATTGGCGGTGGTGAGGCCGTGCGTCAGCCCCCAAACCCTCCACCATCGACTACATGGCACCCTCCGTCGCATCCTCCGGGGGTGGACGGTGGAGAAGAGCGACACGGAAGAGGGTGCGGGCGGGGGAGAGCGAGACCAGGTATAACGACGACGGTCGATGCTGCGCGGTATTTCTAGCGTCAGGTCGATACCGGCCTCACCTGTGTGCGAGGTAACTGTGGGCTGCCTGCCTGCCTGCTAGCCTACCAGCCACCCCGCAACGAAGGGGTTCTCGAACGAGCCCACTCCCCCCAGCCAGTGGCTCTTCAATCGGCGGATCGTCAACCCTCTCGCGTGTCTTCCCGTTGCCATCATCTGGTCGCAGTAAGGGTAAGGGTAAAGGTGAAATTGCGAGACCCTGCTTCGAGTGCCACACTCGACCGTGAGTGTGGCGCGTTCAGTTTTCCAGGAGACATCGCCACCCGTGCTCTTCTTCCTTTCGTCTTCGTTCATCGCCAGGCTCAGAGAAATTACGATCGTTTGCTGGCATTTGATGCGCTCCAGCGCGTTTCGGCATCATAGTGAATGTCACGCCGGAGTATCAACTAAGATAATGGCCGCGGGCGGAGTTTCGATGCTGTTACGCTGCGTTACGCATCAGTCAACATTCGTTCGTCGCTGATTATTGGATCGCAAAATCGATCAAATCACATTAGACTTTGTTCGCATTCGTTTATTCTTTGCGAAACTGTAACTTATGAAATAAATTTCCTCGCAAATTTTTTTCATTGTGTAATAGATTAATAGTAATTAATTATAGTAACTTACGGTATCATTAAACCTAATACTTGATATTAAATGCAGCATTAAAATCTCACGAGACGCTGCTCTTTTCCTTTCATTTGAATCAACGTAAAACTGATGATGGTAAACACCGTCGAAATAATAACACGGGCATACAAATAATTTTTTTGATTTAGAAATTAGACCATGATATTTTTATATATTTTGATGCTAAAAACCGAATTCGATGTCCAAATTGCTTCATTATATACAATTTTTATTAAACGAAAAACAGCTCGAATATTAAATATTTTTAAACTACCAGCTTGCATATTAACTTTAGAAGTTTGCATATTGAAGCATTTTACTTTCTCATTTCTACAGTTTGCATATTAAAAAACCAGACCATAAAATGTGTGTGTGTGTGTGTGTGTGTGTGTGTGTGTGTGTGTGTGTGTGT
>NW_012130119.1:755590-760536 GCF_000143395.1 Atta cephalotes | reverse complement strand
AGAGAGAGAGAGAGGACATACCAATCACGTTGTATCCGTTGTTAACCGCGTGAGAGGAACTCGCGTCATCGTTTTTCCATCACCATCGACTTTCGCACGGCTACGACTTTTATTTTACAGCCGAGCCACCCATCGACAAACGAATGCTGAAATAAACGATTCTCAGCTGATCATCCCATTAGTAGTACACCTCGAGAAGCGCGTTTATTCTGACAGCTCCGCTTTTCCAAATTGGGACGACTTGGGATCGGCGGTCACGACTCGCTCGCGACTCGATCGGATTCGTTTCTGCGGCGTGAGAACGGCGACAGGACGCACGCGTGTCGTGCAGGACAGACAGGACTTTGTAAGATTCACGGCTCGCGATATATCTCGAATGACTTAACCGATATTTAACATTCCGCCGTTTTTGCGTAACGTAAATAGAATTGAAAATCAAATTGAATCCTATTGGGCAAGCAGCCATCTCTTCGTCGTTTTATTATAATAAGCGTATTAAGAGATCTCTCCTTTAAAATTTAGCAATATATACGTATATTTATGATATAACTATGTATGTGTAATAGCAAATATAGAATATTACGTAATAAAAAAGAAAAGTGCTCTTATAGTGTGTATAGTTTTATATGCTAAATGTGATGTTAAAGAGATATGCAAATATTTCTCCAATATTCAATATTCGTGGTACAAATAAAAAAGTATTACGCAGATTTGTATTATTTTTTTATAACGAAAATTCATCATCTCTACGCAATCTGTGATTTCGAAATCGGAGAAAAAACAAACGCGACTCGCGTATACGTCGCAATATCGAGATAGTCCCGATGGAGCATTGAGGCCACGTACAGTTCGCGCACTATTGTTTAAAAGAGACGACCAGGGAATCGCGAAGTAAAATAGTCGACGACGAAATAGGAAGCTAATTAACGTAAAATATTCATACTTCATAGATAATATTGATATTCAGATAAGGTTTTCAATAAGACGATGAAAGCGTATTATTTTATTCCCGCTCTAATGATTTTCTATGATTCACGTTAAGCTAATGAATTATTAATTCTTGCCGTCTCGGTTCTAATTATGACTTCTGCCTTTTACATATAAATAGATAATATAAATAGATATTTTTTAATTTCATAATTTAATTGTACCTACAAAAGAAAAGAACGGTTTCGCTAAAATATTTAAAAATTAAGTTAAATAAAGATCTAAAAATAATTTTGTTAGACCGTAATATCCAAATAATTATGTAGGATGATCAAGCTGATTGCTCGACATCAAAATTTCTTGTATTTTTTGCTTGATCATTATGCTTGAGCATCCTACATAATTATTTTAATGATCCGGCAAAATTGATTTCACATTTTTATCTAGATAAATTTTTTAATCTTTCAGCAAAATAATTCTTCCCATATAAACATGATTAAATATCAGCTTTCTACACGTTTGAGGCGTAAGTCATTTATCAATTATAATTTTACGATGTTGAGATTCTTACACATATTACTCAAGCCATATTGTATTTTTAACGAGCCACTGTTTGGGTGGTTAGAAACGCCGTGTTGTAAGTTAGCGAACTTCCTTGCAACGTCTTATATATAGCGACGAGTAATTACGCGTACGTGAATGCGTGACGAGTCACGTCCAAAGTTGCGTAAACGCCTCCGCGCGATACTGACGAAGAAAGAACAGGAGATAAAACAAAGAGTATCATAAATGAGATGAATGATATTAATGGATCACCGTAATTAATTATACATAAATACACGTTTCAACATTACGCTGTTAGATATCAAAAGAATATTAGTAACCCAATTCTTTAAGTTAAATAACATTTTGTTATTTTTAATTTCTTATATAATACATATGTCATAGTAAATTAATTCATTTCTGTTGTTGCTTAAAGTAAACAACATTCATATTTACGTATGCATTCAACAAATTAAATTTAAATTTCTCATATTTCATACATTTTCTTAAGTAAATTGTTTAATTCCATTATTTTAGTTTTAACAACATATTAAATAGAAGCAGTGACGATGTATAGAAATGATTAAAAATAACTCAAAAATTGGGTATAATATTTAATTATTATGAATTTAACACTTTAACATTGTACTTGTATTTGAACATCAAAGAGAAACATTCATTTTAATATCGCTGAGATCATTATGCCGAAATGATTATACCATATCGATATATTAAAATTATCATATATGATATATGTAGAAATGTGACGACTTGAAAGAGAGATATAGAAATGTAAAGATGCACAGAGACGTCAAAATATTCAAATACAACATAAATGTGAGAGATGCAGGTTTTCGCATAATGTCTACGAAGCAGAAATTCCGCGCACAAAGAGAGACTCGCGCCTTCCGGATGAGCAGGTTCGTAATTACGAAAATGCGTGTACGTGCGTAAAGACCGCGGCACGTTCCAGATCGTGGAGTTCTCGGCGGCTGAAAAAGAAAGAAAAAGAAGAAGAAGGTGAAGGTAAGCAGGAGGAGGAAGAAAATATCTGATGAGGAAGAGTCGACGAGTGGAATACCAAGCGAACGGCCCGTGTAATTCGGTTCTGTACGATCGAGTTCACAGACTCTTAGGTCGGCGGAGGCGGTCGGGTGCCAAATCTCTCGCAAAATCTTGTTAGAGAGACAAAAGAGTCGCAGGAAATAAAATCCTACCGGATTTCAGCAACCGCGTGCGCGGCATAACAGGCACGTATTGTGCAAGCGGCGTCTCTCTAAAGTGTTCCTCGGTTCATAATGCCTCCCCTGCTATTGTAGCGCGAGGGGACCAGGACGAGACCAGGCGAGACATCGCGTCGCACGCGCGAAATGTTGGCACATTCAGAAAAGAAAGCAAGAAAACGCGTGTGTTCCGCTGCGGATCTTTCATCTTCCAAACTGGGAATCAAGTTCAAAAACGAGACTTTCGAGAATGAAGTTTGCCGGAGAATTTATAGAGATCTTTTTTTACATGGAAAAAGTTGAAGGAGAAGGAGCCCGTCAGAAGGATTTTTGTCAAAAGAACCTTCATCATCAGAAGGCAACGAGGTCAACGTTATATATCGTTAGATATCAAAGGAACTAAGGAATAACCCAATCCTTTGAGTTAAATAATTTTGTTACTTTTAACTTTTATATATGTCAAAATGTAAATTTCAAAATAAACAACGTCACATTAACGTGTATATTTACAAGGAAATCCAAGTGTCCTTCTCTGATTTTGATGAGTTTTGAATATATTGTTTTCTAGAAAAAAAATAAGGGACACATATCTTTTTATGAGTCCAATATTTTCTTATATTTATCTAGAAAAATAATATATTCAAAATTCATCAAAATCGGAACTGAGTGATAACTTTCATAGGGTTTCCTTGTTAGTAAATATTAACTTAATTTAATATTTTTTTTAAGTTAAATTGTTTCACTCCATCGTTTATAAGTCAAATTAACAATATATTGCATAGATAGGAGCAGAGATAATTTACAATAGAAATGATTAAAAATAACTCAAATTAGGTATAATTTGTCGTTATAAATTTAACAGCATATTTGACTCGAAAATGATTGACTCGTAAATACGCTCTGTATGGAAAATAATTCGAGTAATATTTTCTAATTACGGCAAGTTCTGAAGCTACGCGGTCGACTCTTGCAGATTCAACTTTGTTAGCGGGTCGAGCAAAATTTATATTACTCTCCCGTACGAGCAACGAAAGTTATATATCATTGTGGCGCATAAAGAATGTTTAATCTTTAGTGATTCAGCTCGTTAGAAGCACATTGCCCGTTAGACTCGGCTGTTTAACAGTTAAAAATGGATTGCGGAACTTCGTTGCGAGTCGGGGAGAATCTTCATTGCGATTTGCGCGAGCGGAGTTAGCACTGACAATGAGAGATCTCGAGAAGCGGACAACTTGCAAGCACATACGGGATGCCGTCTCGGCGCGAAGGATCGATGCACGATTTCGATGTCATCATGTATGTCGTAAAGTATTTGCTTGCAGTGCACCGCGTTTGCGACACGCGACAGCCGACACCTGCCGGGAAGAAGAATAACGAGATCGCAAATCGGAAGATCGAGGAGATTTTAGAATCATCTGTGGAGAAACGTGACATATGCTGAATTTATTAAAGACGTGACTGCAAATCTAAAAATGACACGGTGTTAAATTGACGCAATATTTTCAGTCACTTTTAATGTTATACAGAAGAATATCGCATCAAGAGACGCGATAGCACTTCTTGCCAAGTACTTATTTTCATGTTGAAGAATTACGTTTCTATGAACTCAAAAATTAAATAAAAAATAATTCAATGCTCAATTAAATAAATTCATATAATCCGTTAAAAGGCTCAGAACACAAGCAAGATGTTCTTCGCTATTATTACAACTTGCAAAACATTATTATATTTAACTAATCAAAATACAGACGTTTCGACCTTACATCAGATCATTTTCAATGTTAAAACTACTGTCTACATTAAAACAATGAAATAAAATTCTAAAAATTCCAGGATAGTCTAGCGCATACAATATAAAAACCTCAATCCTGAAGCAACGTATACAATCCGAAAATCTTGATATGAAAGCAAGAAGTTACAGATCTTATCTTATACCTGTCTATGTTGTCATTTCAGGAATGAATATCATCTTATTATACAGTATCAGTTAGCAATGATAATTTGCCATGATGTACAATTATTGGATCTCTTCCTAACCACTTACAGATACAACTTGTCCATAAAATCGTGATGATGTATTGCTATGTAAAATAATAATTTAAATTCATCATTGTTTTAATGTAAACGGTAGTTTTAACATTGAAAATGACCTGATGTAAAGTCGAATTTAGAGACTCAGATTATATCAAAAATTAAAGTGTATATATGTATATATATATATATATATATATATATANANAAATATTATTATAT
>NW_012130119.1:748251-753618 GCF_000143395.1 Atta cephalotes | reverse complement strand
TATATATATATATATTTTATATGTATATTTTCCTTTTTCTTTATTTTCTTTTTTATAATATTTTTTATTACTTTGTATGCACTTTTATATTTAATATAATGTTAAATGTTTTTGAAGTCTTTCCGTTCATTTTTTTTAAATAATGATCTAATAATATAATAATAATCTTCTCCAGATTAGTCTTATCCTTTTAAATTAAATAATCTATGTATAATATTCCATGACTTTTTTACATTAAATCTGATTTTACACAGAGTTAGGCATTTAAACAAAAAACATTGAAAAGTTAATAAGTTCTTCTAATATTTAATAAGTTCTTATCAATTTATTAAATCAACTGAGAAACGTAATTTTTTTCTACGATTTTGTTCTGAAGACCACAAGAACTAAAGTTCTAAATAGCTCTTGATAAATTCATAAATTTAATTGCTCCAAGATGGAAAATCGAAAAACCGAAGTTAGAAGAAATAACGAATATAAAAACTTTAAAGTGGAAATTCAAAGATTCATAGATTCTAAAGTATAAATTCTCTCGGTAGGAGAATAATCTCGCGGCGTGCCAGTCAACATTTTCGAATCCACTAAAAAAAAAAGTACCAGACAGAAAATCGTTCTTCGTATATCCGGCAGCCGCCACCCGCGCGATTCTCACCAAACCGCCACCGCCGTTGTGATGGCGTAGAGAGGGAAGAAAGGATACCAGCCCCTGTAGAAAGGGTGGGCATCGCGTCATGGACGGGGATGAAAGTCCCTCTGTTTGATCCGCAAACACTGTAATTGCCTGGAATATTATATTAGGTACGCCGTTGCGGATGAGGACGTGGAGAGGAGTGGAGAGGAGTGGAGAGACGACTAGGCCCGAGGGGGGGCTGGTTGGAATAAAAGGGAACGATAGCACCCCCGAGCGGGAACACGAGCCGGAACAATAATTTATTTTTGGCCTCGATGTGAAAGAAGGGAACGCTCTGGCCATGGCAGGTACACATTAACCTTCGTCCTCGATTGCGGGTCACTCCCGTCCAAATGAGGAAAGAATTACACAAGAGAAACAAAACGGTACTACGCAATTTTAACTTCACTCAAATAACAACTGAATTGTTCGAACCTTTGTATTATGGCACATTTGAAATATCTCTTTCCGTTTGATGTCATTCTCAGTGTATAAAATCTGAAATTGCTAATTACATGTAAAACAAATTTTTCAAGAAATCTTTTTGTTTATTGTGTATATATTATTATGTTAATCAGTTCATGATTCATATTTTTCATATTTTATTTGCTTTAGAATTTTGTTAAAACTTTTGCCTTAATTTCTTTTTAAAGCTTTTATCTTTGGATGATTGATTCCTTTTTTTTTAACGAATCTGCGAATATTTGAAAATGTTACGATTCTCTAATTTAAAATTAATAACAGAGGTAAAAGAGCTCGAGGGAATAAACGCTCAAGGTGTGCAAATTCAAAAATATCTCTCAATATTCAAATTAAATTGATTAAAGAGACTGAACAATAACATAATCATTAAAACGATAATAAATTCGTACATTTCA
Organism: Atta cephalotes; assembly: GCF_000143395.1. Taxonomy (NCBI): domain Eukaryota; kingdom Metazoa; phylum Arthropoda; class Insecta; order Hymenoptera; family Formicidae; genus Atta; species Atta cephalotes. The sequence goes on along the minus strand of NW_012130119.1, from coordinate 752,070 downwards.
GTTAGTTTTCTAACCTTCTTCAGCGAAAAATATACGCAAAAAAGTTACATAATTAATATTGCTCGTTGTCTACACATATAAAATTGAAAAATATAAATCTATTCTTTGCTACAAATCTGCTATAAATCTAGTCTCCAGGGAAGCCAAACTAAGTTCTCTATCGAGAATACATTCTTCCATGCCAGTTACAAGGCTGGATAAAAATCACAAAGTCGGTGACTTTAATAACAAAATGAAATAAATACTTTAGTATGGGAAAATAAATGTACAAAAAAAAACTTATCCATAATAGAAACTGCAAGCACATAAACTGCTAATCCAAAGTGTCTTGATAGTAAAGATGTCAAACAAATAAAGATTTTTTTTTAGTCAAATTATGAAATAATTCAGAATCTACGAATATTCAGCTATTTTATTCGCTCTGCTCCGAGAGTTCTCCCTTCGTAATTTCGTCATTGCCGCCTCTAGAAACGAGTATGATTTGCATAAATTGAAAGGTAGACTTAGAATGATGAGCGTTGAAAGCGAAAGAGGAAGCGGGAGACGGCAGAGAGGATAATCGAGGAGAAGAACGAGGTTCGCTTGCACGAATTGAAATCTCCGGAGATCGGCCTCGCTTTTACTCGGTTGTGTTTCCACGCGCTCCGGTCTCATTTATCGTGCAGGGCATTCACGAAAATTAGCAAAATTATCACTTATCTCGTTCTCCTCGGTGCTTTGATAGGCACGATTATTACGCGCAAATCCAGATATGCGTTCTATAGTCTCTCGTTAATATTGTAACATTCATAATAAAGAGATACAGAAAAGAGTAAAAATCTCAATTTTTGCATAAAACTAAATTCAAAGGATTAAAACAATGAAGAAGAATCGAGAATCGAAAACGTGGTTCATTACATATTACCAAATAAATACCAAGATTTAAAAAAGAAGTATAATATCCAAATTAAAATATAATGTGAATAATTCAAAGACACTATTAAAGTCATAATGAATTTTATACACTATAATTCATTTGAGTTTCATTTTTTAATCATTTCTGTAAGTCGCCATTCCTCCTACTATATTAAATGTTAATATAACGATGCTTTGAAACTAACAGAAATTGATTTATATTTTGATTGTTTGTTTTTAAAAAAATGTTAGATTAGCAATGCTACATCTTTGTCAATTTGCGAGTGACTTAGGCATTATAGACATGTGAGCTAATTATATTACTTGTATTTTTCTTGCTGAGGAGGACTTCAAAGAGAATCGAAATGTTTAAAATAAAGAAGACATCAATCCAATATCTGAGTATTAAGTGTTCACTAAATAATTGCGCCGTTTATTGTTGCTGATTCTCATTAGCCTATTATATTTATCTTTTTGTTTAAAATTCGAGAGTTCTAATATAATTATTGTTATTGTGATTTATATTTTGATACAAATGAATGTCGAAAATAACAAAATGTTATTTAACTTAAGGGATTAAGTTGCTCCTTCGATATCTATATAATAGTACAGTATATAATTGTTCAAATTTATTTCCAAAGGCAACTAACATCCTTGAGAGGCTTATTTACCCTTTTGTATTCATTTGAACTTTCGTTTGAGCCCAGGATATTTTGAATTTAAAAATTAAAAAATTTCTTTCTTTTATTCTTATATTAGATCGAACGAAACTATTCGCGTACTTTTGCGAGCTGGTGTACCTAGGAAATCCTTAGGATTTGCACAATGACCGTAGAGACCGTAGAGAAGAGTACATAGGCACTATTGCAAATAAGCGAATTGCCAATGCGTTACGAAGTCTGATGAGGCTTGAAATCGCATTGTTGCACATGAAAAATCGATTGCAAGCGCAATTATACGCCGTTCCTCGTTCCGCCGACGCCAATGAAGAAAACCTGCCGCGTTGCGTCGCGCACGCGGCTCGTCCCGCACGGAATCATAATCACCGGTCGACCGGTTAATGGCGTTTACGTAAGTGCGTCTGTCGGCGATGTAAACACCAGCTTCTCATGCAAACAGTTGGATTCGCTTGACGAGACACGGACGGACGAGGCGTTGGACGACCGGGGAAAGCGGGAGAGACAAGTCCAAGAGAGGCAACGTCCGTCCTCGCTAATAAAAGTCGTTTAAAAAATTCTATAGGCCACGACAGCAGGTTCTTGAATATTTGCCAAACTTCGTATTCATAGATAATTGACAAAAATATTATTATGCACTTTAAAAGTACATAAATGCTGATTAAAGAGTTTGAGTTTCTTCCTGGATGCCGATCATGTAACTTTTATCCTTAAGGTGAAAAGTGAAAATTTTTGTTATTGTGAAGGCAATGGAAAGATTTTTTAATTTTTTTTCTTGCTTAGGGAAAAAGTTATATGATCGCTACTCAAATTTCGAAAATCCAAAAAAAATGAAAAATCATAATGTTCATGCGTAAATTTCTTTTCTAAACGCAAGAAAAGTAATTCATGTATTATAATTAATATCGTTACAGAAATATATTGACCCCTGATGAAAATTTTTCTTATAATTTTTATACAAATTGGAACATTTTTCAGAAATACTCAGAAATATTCGGAAAGATTACATTTTCTCTCAGAATTTTTGATATGATGTAAATTCTGAAATATTCAGAATTTCTTATCACATAATTTATAAAAAATATTTTAAAATTTTTTAGATTTTATAACATTTCAGAAATTATACTTATAAAAAATCTTAGATATTTGTTATATTTCATAATTAACATATATAAAAAATTCTGAGAAAAGATGTAGCTGTAGAAATTTTCTGGGAAGTGTTCCAATTCGTATATAATAAAAAAAATATAAAATTATGTAGAAAATTATAAAATTATGTAGAAATTCTGAATAATTATATGAAAAATTCTGAGAAAAATTTTCACTAAGGAAATTATAATAAAATTATTAATTTTCCAATGAGAGATATCATCGATTATAATTTTTCGTTTTATTCGGGCGTTTTGTAACACTTGGACGCTTTACAACTGTAATGTCAAAGCCACACGGAGCGGCGTAGCCGCCGAAGACACACGACCGGTGCATAGATGATCGCCGAGATTATAAGTCGTAGAGTATGCGCGACGTAAATCGCGACGGTGACCGTGGCCTGCCCGCGAGATCGATTAGCTCTGGCCTTAAAACAAAACTAAACATTTCACTTAAGAATATAACGCGATCCCGTTCGCGCTGATCGATTTTCTTTCCCCGGCGAATGGAAAGTTGTAAAGAGATATAAGAAACGCGAGCGGATGGAACGCTAAGAAATTACGAAGTCTGTTCGCGTGATCGTAGTAATTCCTCGGGGATGACCCGGTCTCCGGTAAAGACTCGAACAGGAGGAAGATATCGTCCGGACCAAATGTAGAAGTTCTGATCCTCCAAGGACACTCAGAGTGTATTTGTAAATAAATAAAGTATGTAGCGTGTCGATACAGATATCAGAACGAATTATGTAATACACTGCAGAAAATTGCGAGACTTTAGATCAATAAAGTTGATCCCAGAAGTATTTTATTTATGCCGGAATCGATTAAATTAGCATAATGTCCGAGTTTCAATTTATTTATTTTTAACTATTGAGTTGTCCGGAAAATTCGTGCCGACTAAAATTTAAATTTTAGTATACATTTATTAAATTAAAATTTTCTGTGTTTCAATTTTCCTTCAACATCGGCACGAACTTTCCGGACAATATTACTATTCTGATCAAAATGCTCAAAAATTAATTAATTTAGATAAACTATTATTACCGTTTATTAAACTGAATTTTTTTTTTTTTTTTTTTTTTTTTAAGAAATGTATTATT
>NW_012130119.1:705549-743815 GCF_000143395.1 Atta cephalotes | reverse complement strand
GTCTCTCTCTCCTCCTCCTCCTCCTCTCTCTCTCTCTCTCTCTTCTTCTCTCTCTCTCTCTCTCTCTCTCTCTCTCATCCCTTATTCTTTCCGTCTGTACAGCGAGCCTGCTTTTCGGAGGCACATTGTGTCCTGTCGCACCCCCGCCGACTCTCACTTCCCCCTACAAACTGCATCGCCGACGCGTCCGGAGGGACGAGGGAGAGACGGGGGTAGTTTTATTGATCGCACGTAACCACGCCTTTCACCCTCACACGCCACGCCCACGTCCCCGACGTTCGTTTCTCTCTTCCACCCGGAAGCTCGTGCGGTGCACCCTGGATGGGATGCACCGCACCGCACTCATCCCGCACCCTTCAGACACAGTTATGAAATTCACCCTGTGGCATAATTCGGACGTGTTATTACACCGATGCGATCATTACAGATCTGGCGCTCGAAGACCGACGCTTGACTTCTGTAACGTCAATATACTCAATTTATTTCATTATTAGCCATTGTTCTTAAAAGAAAATGTTGAAAATGCGTTTATAGCAATTAAAAGAAAAATATAAAAGTTATATATTGGAGAAACGAGAAACAAAGCGTAATACTTATTATCAGATAATATTTCAAGCACTTAAAAAAATTGGTTGAGCTGTAATAACTAGTCTGTTAACTAGTTTGGTAAAGAGATATGAATATAATTTTTTGATCTATAATTTTGGTTAAAGTAATCAGATAAATTAGCTGTATAAATTCTAATAAAAAGAACAAAACTATTGTTTGAAATATTAGATTATTTAATTATGATAACCAGAATTTTGTTTACTTTTATCCAAATTTACTTCGCCAAAACATATTTTATCAAAATTCAATCATTAATTATTTCTTCCGTGCGCACATTATATTAAATAATCAAAATAGAACATTATAATGTAAAACTAATATAAAATCAAAATCAATTTTGCATGTGCAGATAGGTCAATTAATTATTAAAATTGAATGAATCGACAAAGTGTCCGAAGTAATAATGTGATGGATGAATTGTATCTGCTAATATCCTACGAATAATCAATAACTCAATTGCTTTTTTTCTCTATCCATATAGTAATAACGCGCTAACAATCGATTAAATTTTAATGATTTTCTTTGTCGAATTTATTTTATAACGCTCTCATTAACTTCTTCTTTATTAGTGGTTATTTTCTCCTCTCTTCTTCACATCTTAACCTATCAAAGCAACGATGGTGGTTATTATTAACCTCCTTCGTTTACCGAAGTACAGACAAGAGACTTTTGTTAGTCCTGATAAAACACGAGAGCTAGGCATCGCAAGGCATTTTTACACACTGTGGAAACGAAGCTGGCAAACCACAGCACACTTCCTGCCGGCTTCCACGTCAGCGAATACACACGGATAACGTCGCGGGGTTATATATGAAAAGTCGCGTGCTATTTATACAGCGTAGTGAAACTTCAAACGACGTCGTCGAAGTTACACCGTACGTAGTCGCCGTCCCACGGACAGAGGAATCGGTTACACGCGTCACCCTTTTGTAATTGATGCTACCTGCAGAGTCTATTTTTACCAGTATTGTGCCATTTTTCCTTTGCAAAGTGTCATCTGCACTTTCAAATCTCACCCCTTCACTGATCCCAATTTTTTTCTTAATCATCCAATGAATCATATGTTTAATTTTCTTCTTTTTACTGACAATGAGCGTAATTTGAGCGGAATTTTCCCGACGTTGATCTCCAATACAATTTCTTGCGAAATATCAAATTAATCTTCTTTCTTTAGTTTAATCTTCACAATTCTCTAGACTCTCTCAAATCGACTTTAGCTAAAAAGAAAGAAAACAAGAAATTATATTCACACGATAGGATATTATATTATAATATCCCATCGACAGAACTCCGTATCGTCTGTTCGATCTCGTGCCGCAAGATATACGACAGGAAAGCATCTATTAATGGCACTTGATGTCAGATGACGATAAGATAATTTCGATGGCATCCATTAATCACAAGTGCAAATGATTCTTCACATGCAGCCTCCGACTCGTATACGCTTTTTGCGTGTAACGGAATCTCTGTCGACGTCGAAGCCACGTAAATCTATCTCGTGTTATCTCTCCAAGTCAAATTCTCAGTCATTATTCTCGAAATATGTAAGCGTTCTCTACGAAAATACCGGTTTCTATCGAGGCACAAATCGATTGGCGATCATAACTTATGCAACGTCGTCCATGATCTTCTATCGGTTACTTGTCCCCGAGAGTAGGTCGTCGATATTAATATCCTAACAAATCGTTTTCTGCGAGCTCTTTAATTGCGGCCAATATGATTTTATAAATGTAAATAACTTAACGAAAGTCGAGTAAAATTATTCGATCGATACTCCAACTTGAATCGGTGATCAGTGCGCTGCGAGTATGTGAATAGATCTCATTCCTCTCTCTCGTAAAAAGCTTTAAATTTATTCTTATAAAATCAATATTATTAAATTGCTTGATAATTTAATTTGATATTACTATTCTAGTTTTGAGTAAAATACGAATTATTTGAAATGAATTTTGATTGATATAATTCAATTAGTCCTAGATTTCTATTGTGTTTTTTTAGGGAAAACGAAATAATTCCGGTCGAAATCCATTTCGATTTGTTTCATAATAGGTGCCCTGTTTCAAGACTGAAGATTTCGGCAAGTAGGATTGTTGCAAATTCTTTATCCTAAAATTCCGTAACTTTACTGTGATTTACCCTGATTTCCAGACAAAATTTCGTGATTTTCCCTGATATTTTCAATAATATTTTGAAATTTGTTATATTTTTATGGTGATTTGGAAACTATCAAATTTGTTGAAGGAATAGTTTAACATTTTAGCAATGTAAATTATAGTATTATTAATGTTGCTGACATTGCCTGGATTTAATTGTTAAGTTGATAGTATTGCATAGGTATGACATATCATAAACTTCTTTAAAGTAAACAATTTTAATTTTGCAAAAAATTTTGCAAAATTTTCTGATTTTTCTTTTATTTTCTTAACCATTTTCAATTTCTCTGTTATTTCCCTGATTTATCTAATTTTCAATTTTGTCGCAATTTGCAGAATTGGATATGTATATAAATTCACTTTAAAATATATTTAGTACTAAGATCTGCTTTGAGCGAGCATAAGATTTCTCTTACTTAGTTTGCTTACTTTTAATTTCATGATTTAATTTCAAATTTTCTAATCGTAATTTAATATCGATATATTGGAGCATTTTCTCACAAATTTCAAATGAACATAAGTTAAGAGATGTTAAGAGAACATTATTTCATTTCCGGAAATTATATCATGTGTAGGTCATTATGAATAAGCCGCTGAATCGGTTTTTCCGGTCGTTACATTCTCTCTCACGGGCCTCTTTGTGTTTGAGATCAATTATCGTGTGCTTTCACTGATCGATCTTCGCGAATCGACGTCTTCGCCGGAGAAAGTCAAGCCAAAGTCAGAATTGGTAAATAGTTCTCTGGTCGCATCGCGTAGATAAACAGAATGAAAACAAGAAAGGATGCAAAGATTCGTTATATTATTTACATGAACTCGACAAATTTATGAAAAACAAATATAATATAAATATGTACATACATATTTTTTATTACATTTTTATATTTTAATTATATATTTTTATCATATTTATATTCCTATATATTTGCATATCTACATAAATCTGCAAACAAAATATAATAAAATATAAATAATAAAAAATAAAAAATTGATTAAAAAATGATAAACACAAATAAGTGCGAAATAAGAATAAAATATAAAATAAAATTAGAATAAAAAATAATTTAAAATATAGTAAAATTATATTATAGTGATATAAATTATATTACTATGAAGAGTGTTAAAATCAAAATGCGCATTAAAAATTCTAAAAAAATATTCTAATAAAAATTCTAATAATAAATTTAAAAAATATATATACACGCTCTTAGAAAGACGCTTGTTTTCAAATTAACTATCGCTGTAATTTCGATATCAAGAGCTCAGTTGCGAATAGAATCACCAGAGGACGAGACATTCTTCTCTGGTGACATCAGGTTTCCGACGTAATACCTCGGCGAATCCGCATGATCCTTTTAGCTTACGTGAGATTCGGTGAACATAAATGAAATCTCGCGAAACTCGCCGGCGGCACTTCGTGCATAACAATGCAAATTTAACGTCCAAACCAATCTGTTCCATGGATGTCGATGAAACTGTCATTCCGTGTTGTCGTGTGGGAGAATATCTTTTATGTTTGACATGTAGGTGCAAATACGATACTCAAACAATCACTCGAAAGCTGTTAGCGGGATTTTATAGTTGTATACCTTGAATAGCCTATCTCATAATTAATCGTATATGTATGTATGTAGGTACAATTGTACGGTGCGATTATAATAAACAGATAAAGTAGAAATGCATGAAAACATGTTAAAAATTTCAAGCAAATAAGAGTATCAATTGCTTTGTTTTATTGAGGTATCCAAAAGATGTTCTCTTAAAATTATTAAAATACAAAAAAATAATTCTAAAATTGTCAAACTCATAACAGAGTTGTTAATTTTAATGGATTCTCTTCCCTTTATATTAATTATAATTAAGTAATAACAAAAACAATTCTTAATCTTGATCAATATAATAATAATAAATTATGTAAATAATAATAATGATAAATCAATAATATTATCTTTTATTTTTATCAAAAATATAATCGTATTATTGTCGTAAACATAAGACGATACGTGAAATAATGTACTTATACAAATATAAAAATATAGATTATGTATATTATTCACTAATAACCTATCATTTTTTAAATAATCTCGATATACCAATTCTATTCTTAACTTTTACACCAATCCAATTTCTATTTATAGAATTATTAGAGTTCACTGCATCATTCGTGCTCGCGTAAGAAGGGATAGAGTGATCCTAAGAGGCAGATCGACTCGATCTCCCTTTTATTGCAGTTTATCCTCAAAGCAATCCATCTCGTGCTTAGCTGCGCTTCCTGATGCCGATGCCTTTGGCAGCCCTACGCGAACGCGCTCTTGTATCTACAGCAAAGGAAAGTAACTAACGTTTGCTCCCCCTCCCTCTCCGCCCCTTTCCCCCATATGATGCTGTAAGTGAAAGCACAGGTCTGTTCATTTGCTACGTTTTATTGTTGCTTTTTATGTTACGTTATAGCCTTGGACGTTTTCACGCGCGACACGTTTTTCTCCTCGTAACATAGCTATCCGATGGACACGCACAAATTGGATATGCAAATGTCGCGCAAAATTTCGAATTTCAGATTATTTACTATCGCACGGAAGCGTACTTCCGTAAATATTATTATGAATAAATTGTCGTAACGTCAAAATAACAATTTAGTTCCTTTTAAACACGGAAAGAATGATTTTGCGCGAAAAGAAATATTTGAAAATAATTTGTATTGTAGATAAAAATTTGAAAATAATTTTGTTGTACGATCAACATTCAACTGGAATAGATTAGAATATAAAATTTTTTTGCAGTATCGTTCATTCTCTTTAAGAATCTTACAAAATTATTTGGAATCTCCAACAAAATTAGATTTAAATTTTTAGATATTTCAGTAAAATTGTACTTTCCATGTTCATCAGAAATAATATAACGCTTATTATGCAATGAAAAAATAATTTTGCTAAAATGTCTAAGCATTTTTAGCTGGATGTAAACTTGAAAATAATTTTGTTGTTATCAAAATGATAATAATTTATGTAAGATATTCAAGCTGATAGTTACAGAATGTCCAAATTTTTGGCAACATTGCTCATCAAGTTCAAATATATCCTACATAATTATTTTGCTTTCATTTATTTTAATTATTTTGATAGTCTAACAAAATTATTTTCAAATCTGTAGCTGACTTGTTAAACTTGTTTGGCAAAATTATTCTTTCTGTGCAGATTTAATTCATCAAAGAGAATTTATTATCACAATTAAAAAATCCTATAAACGTGTAAAAAAAATAATACAATGACGATATCAAGAATATGCTCGAAAATGTATGATATAATAAATTAAATTGTTTTTCTTAAAGAGAGAATTCTTAAAGGATTTGCCGATCACCCTATAGCTTGTTCGGTGATCATACACGAATAAGCTGTACAACAAAGCGCACGTGTGAGTTCATGAAGAACGTGACAGCGAGGTGCACCAGTTCAAGGAGATGCGACGACGGCTCGTTCGAGGGAAATTTCCTTTCTCTTGCGTTCTCCGCGTGTATACGGAAACGGAACTATGCATATCAACGCCAATTCTCCAGGACACTCGTAAAAATAGTAACGACGGTGTGCCGAGCGTAACCGCGGCTCAACCTTTTGGTAGCTATTTTCATCGTGACACTTAATGAGTATTTTATCGCACGCGCGCACATATTCAATAGCTATCACAATCGCAAATCCCGAACATTTCTCATATTTCAATAAAAGAATATTTTATTCTTAATTATGTAAAAAGCTCTGTACACATTTTCCATTCACTATACAATGCTAAGCTGATTGACGTGACACATTTTGTAAGACATATTGCGTAAGTGTGCATAAAATGTGTAACATAATACACAAAAAATGAAAATTTTTATTTTTATTACAATGAATTATTAAAATTAACTAAATAAACTCGTTACATTCGTTGCTGGGATGTTATTTTGAAATTTTAATTTGATTTTAAATCACTAATATCTCTTTCTTTCTGTAAATAATTTAAATTACTGAATATTCACTAATTAATATATTTGAAAAATTATTAAAAATTCTTCGCAATATCTCCACTTCCTCGGAGAATAAAGCGAAGATTTCAAAGGTCGGAGTTTCAAATTAATCGCAAAGATTAACTCACGATCATTGCCTTCTTATAATAACAACTTAACCATTCTATTTATATATTATTTCAATTCTATTTAATTTTAACGTATAGCTATCACGTTTCCATTGACCTTTGCGCGGAATCATCAATCTATCTACTTTCGGCGGCGCAGCGGCGAGGAGCCGCGTGCCAACAATCTCACTGAACGATTACGGAACGTGAATGCTCGACGGACGTGGTAACCGTGAAATCTCAAGCGGACGACCGTAATTATGACTTTCCTCTCGACGTAGGAATATCGCAATGTCACTGGCGACAATCTCCGCTTGCGTATCCACGTGCGTGCTCACGACGTACGCAACACAAAGGCGTATGTATGTATCTTTGATGCGGCCTCACAGCGCTTATCTTACCTCAAACGAGAAATGTTGAAGCTCTTGAACAGTAAAGTTGTGGCGAGATTAAGATTATTGTTAAGCATTGATTTGAAATTTTCATATTCATATCTCAAAAATTATGTAAAAATATGTAAAAATAAAATTTGCATTATTTAAAATAATAATTAAAATTTGAACCGTTAATAAATAAACGTATCATATAGTTAAAATAAAACTTTAATTTACCGGTAATAAACAAAATATTACCAACGTTTCGATCTCTGTTGGATCATTATCAATGTAAACAAAAATAATACACAATGTGTTGTCTCCGAGCATTTTAGAGAAATGAATATTTTTAATCTCATCACATTGCCTACGAATAGACAACGTTTACATTATATTGATATACAATTATAAGAAACAAGTATGTTTGTCTATAATCTACATAACACAATCTAGAGGTATACATGGTTATCGATTACAACATTCTTATAACATTTATTTCATATTGAGTGAGATTGATAATTAATACTGTGATCGAGAGCGAATTATAATTTTTATATATCTTATCTATGTAATATTTCCACTGTTATTTTTGTTTACATTGATAATGATCCAACATCGAAATGATGTTATTTTGTTTATTACCGGCAAATTAAAGTTTTATATTTTAACTATATGACATGTTTATTTATTAACGGTTCAAATTTTAATTTATAATCTTAGGCTTGTAGCCCTTTGTCTTTCTTTTTTTAAATTTATTGAGTCTTATTACTTTTTTATAGTTTAAAATAATATATTATCGAGAATCGAGAGGAATTTCAAGGATTAATATTATTTTTTTTAATATAAAATTTTTTATGTGTATAGAATTTCTTTTCTTCTCGATATAATGAAATATCAATACCTTCATGATTAATTAAGTATAATTTTATGCTTGCCCTTTTATAAATATGAAGACAGACAAACTGTGAAGATAAATAAAATTGATATTATTGGTACAATAAGCTTGATACTAAACTTCATTTTAATTCAACATTAGAGAGCAGTTTAGTTAATTTTGTTCTTAACCTTTAAAAGATAGAAGTCTATTTTTAAAATCTTATACTTTTTCCTTGAAAAAGATTTGTTACAATTATATTCCTTGTATCATTCCATTATATTTCTTTGTCTCCAAACACTGTTTCAGTGCCATTGTAGTGGCTTTTCCATCCCGTATTTAAAGAGTATTATATTTAATAAAGCAAAATGTAGAAAGATAACGTTGTATTGAGAATTCAATTATTCCAAAAATAAGTGATGTATAGAGAGAAGCGATTATAACAGGAGAACTTGTAGTTATGCAAACGCAAGCTAGGCTGGAGCACTTCTAAGTGCTCTCCCGTCCATTCGGCGGGTGTTTACTTCGCTCGCAATCGATGTCTGGGCTCGATATCGCCAGGTGTTGCAAATGGACATTTAATTATGAACCCGGCGTCCGTCGATGACACCGTTCTAGGTCGTTCCGCTGAGATAACTCTCCATGTAGATCAACCATGTCGAGAACGGAGCGAGACGAGAGAGGAAGGTCGACGTACATCGAGTTATTTCGAGCCGCTTCGCTCATCCACCTGAATAAATCATGATATTCGCGCTCTGAGGGTTCCAACGACGGCTATTATGACTAGAAGGGAGGGGAGGGGGAGAGGAGCCGACCTTTCGGATTAATTGCCCGCGATGGGGCCTGCCTTCTCGACTCGCGACGTCGCAATATTGCGAAATGACGGCTCGGGGATCGAGAGATTTGTTTTCGAACATTCAACGAGAGACGCATAATAATTCTATGGAGATACGAAGACTAAACTGTGAAGATACTCTCAGGCAGAGGAAGAACCTAAATACGAATATTCCGTTCTAAACATAAAATAATTTCTATGCATGTACCTGTGTATACATTTCATCTAATATTTAATTTAATATTAAATTAATGTATTAAATTATATATTAATTGTATATCAATATAATAAATTAATATATTAATTTAATTAATTATTTTATGTTTGTCTTTTTTGTTATTTTAATATTTATAACAGTAGCCTCCTTTTTTTTTCATTCCTTGATTATTAATCTCATCCTTGAACTATTGGATTCTTATATGCTCGGACAAATAAAGTATGTATGAGGTTTACAAAAGATAGCCTTGATAAATTTCGAACACAAAGATCGGGTGTCGAGTTTTTGTAAACTTCACTCGATGCACTTATTCAAAAGAGTCCTCCATCTCTCGCTGTAAATAAACGTTCAAGACGTTTAAAAAATTACATGTTACAAAACTTCTAGTGTTTAAAGAGGCTAAATGGTTGATGATAACCGAAGGTCGTCGATGAATAATCGCCATTTGTGTCACTTGTTTTATCCGCACTTACTAAGTGTGCACACAAAATTATTATTTATTGCATCGATAATTCGCGTAGTATCTTTTTCTTTTCCTATAAATAGAATTCGAATATTAAAGTTAAAATTGATTCTTTTTGCCAACTCCATGAAATTTAGAGTGAAATACATCTTTTATTAGATATTATTCTACGATGTTTATAGGAAACGTGAAGTTTCACAAGGCACGATGTTATTCAACATTTTTTATAATTCTGCCAAGATAATTGAGTGATAATCACAGCAATTGGAATCGCGGAAGATGCTTCTCTCCCGTGAAATGCTGCTTTCTTTGCTACTCCCCTCAGAAGTAAAAATATTACGTCACTATGGAAAATACTTTATCATGTCTAATTACGCGTTACGATAACATTATTATTACACGCGTATTAATAACTACACGTACATTACTCGTCGAAAGAATTCTTCTTCGTTGAAGAATTTATTATGTAGAACGAACGCGAAGCGGATCTGCGTGTTTCTTTCGCAATCTTTCGATATATAAGTACGATTTTTATACCGCTACGCCGCACTACGAATCGTGAAAGAAGGGACTTTGTCACTGCAGAAATCTGTACCCGAAGATGAAGAAGATGAATGCGCGTTGTATTCACAGTTGTTGATGAAGCTGATGATTCTGCGTAATTTCAGCCCTGAGGGGGATTATTCCTAGCCGCGAGGATCGTGTCACGACGCTCGATTCTTTCCACTTTTCCGATTCGGGTCAAGCGGAATCGGTCGGCAATCGATATGTACCATCTGGCTGAAGCAATGACGATGATGACGATGATACGTATATACGTATATACGGGGCACGAATGAGCGGCACAATAAATCATAAGGCACGTAAATAAGAATAATGACCTCGTATCACGTACCCATCGGCGATGAAAATGCAACGAACTTCCATGAAAGAGTCAATTAAATTCGCGGATTAGTGTGCATCTCTATACGAATTGGGAGCATCAAGCATTCACGATGGAAACTATTACAGGTATCATAAGGCACATCAGCGACGATGAAATATTACTTTCGTGTCTGGCTTTCGTGGCTTTTGTCAATAATAAAAAAAATGTTCGCTATTGATTCAGGGGAAGAAACGTAGTAGAATCTATATTACGATTTAGCCAAAGAAGACCGCATTATTAATCGCGATGATCATTAGATGAGAGCAGCGAAATCAGGACACATATCATAGAACTGTTCGAGATTAATTCCGATCAGAATTATTTAATTATTCCTTAGATATTTTTATTGTTTTTTCTATAATGTTATATATAAAAGAAACAATAATATTCGTATTAATAACATTTTTTTGTTATTTTTAATATTTCTATATGTGTATATCAAAATGTAAATCAATCCACTTCTGAATGAATTGCTTAGCTTTAAAGTAAATAATTAAAATAACATTCATGTTACATGCACCTACAATAAATACTTAAATAATGGATGAACTACTCTCTAAATTCTTTGAAGTGGAATTTCTCTAGAGAGAGAAAATTGACCCAATCTTGAAAAAGAGTAGCTCAATTTCCAATTTCTTTAAGAGTAAGATTTCATTCTTCAGAGTGAAAAGTTCACTTAAAAATTTTTAGAGAGTAAATTTGAGTCAAATTCTTTTTTTAAATACAATTATTTAACTTCATTATTTTAAATTAACGATAGATTGAATAAAAGCAGTAATGACCTCCAGAATAATTAAAAACTCAAATAATATATAATTTATAAATTTAATAATGGTAGGAAAACTCAATAATTCAGGTGGGAATTGTTAAATTCCTATGTTCTAGATTTCTATTGTTTTTTAAGGATAAGCGAACTAATTTCAATCAAAATCGATGCCATAATATATACAGTGCACAATACGTATTATAGAATTATTCGAAATGGATTCCGATCGGAATTATTCTTCTCTTTCCTATTTTCTAAGTGAAACAGAATCCATTCCAAAGAATTCCATAATACGTGCGCCAATTCTCTTTTCCTTCTCTCAATCGGCTCTATGATTGAAGACATTTTAATAACAAAAATATTCAAACACGGGTTTAAAGGCGGGTCTGCTCATATAAAAAAAAGGCATTCGCGAAGGTATTTTACATCACACCGCTCATTACGTATCGCATTCACGTCGCGTTGGCCGGTTGATTTCGATAACATCGAGACGCGAGCCGGAAAATACACAGCAGCGTGCATAAATAGATTAATCGAGCGGCGGTCTATACGCTATTTCTCCCTCCGGCCCCATTACGGAGTGTCATAACCGATTCTTGCGGTTGCGAAACGCCCAGCGGATCGTCCGTCCACGTCGCCACCCGCGAGTGACGATCCGGGACGGCTAGCCTGCGAGAAAATCGCTCGGCTCCGCGCGAGCGCATCGCGCCGCTCGCCAACGTAATAATGATCCCTTTAATCAATTAGCTCGACGGCGAAACCGTGAGGCAATCCGAGGAGAAGACGACGCACCGGCGCTGCAGAAAATGCCGTGGTTCGTTCCCCGACCACGGATATTAATTATCTGGGGCACGGAGATGCGCTCGCGTACAATGCGCGATCGTAAGGGGGAAAGGGGGTCGCCGCCACTGCAGCCGATGGCGAATGTGGCGTGACTTTCGCTTTTCCTGCTGTATATTCATCTGTCTAGTGTCTACTGCTTTGCCGATGCTGTTCATGCTGTCGCTGCTGCACGCTTGCTATACGCTCGCCATTCCACGGCATGCCTAAATCCTGGAAAAACTACGCAGCGTGGCACTTTCCTCTCGGCGAGAATCGCACTTGCAAAATGTTTGTGCTAACAAGGATGGCAACCTTTCCGATCATCACCGAAAGATGCACTTGCGTCACGACTTGCTGCGTTTTTTTTCTTCTTTGCACGGTATGGATTTGTCTGAAGTAGTTAAAAATTTGACTAGATCTGAAAATAATTTTAAGGGACCATCCAAATAAAATATTATCATATTGCTAAGAAAAGTGATTAATTTGTTTTCTTCCTTTTAAGTAACGATTATATTAACGAAGAATATTTTCTTGATAACAATCTTAAAATATACTTATTACAAATTAAAAAAAACTCATTGTATACTCAATACATGAATTTATTCTCTTTTGAAAAATATTATAAATTAATCGAAAAAGGGGAGGAGGGAGGATACATGTATAAAGCAAATTGAACTTGTTTTAATTTAATAATTTTGACTGAAATATTAAACTCACTGGATCAGAGAATGCTTTGAATAAATTTGATGCTTGTGATGAACGTATAGATCTATGAACTTTTGAATATTTAAATACAGCATGTATTTTTCTGTATGTAGTTATAACTTCAAGCATGATAAGCAATGCTATAAAAAGTTTTGACATTCTAGCAATCAGTTTGAACGTTTCACATAATTATTTTGATAGTCCAATAAAATTATTTTCAAACTTGTATCTAGTTAAATTTTTAGATGCTTCAGCAAAATCGTGTGCATACTTTTATGAAAAGTATAAAGTTTTATGAAAAGTATAAAGCACCTACGTGGCTCATTTCTCTTCAGCAAAATTATATAATCTCGCGTTGACGTTAAATCGAGATTAATCTAATTCAGGCCACTGCAGCTGAACTCGATTCTTCAAACTATGACCCGGTCTCGCAAGGATTCGTGCATTGCTAAATTCATAATGTGAAATTATACCTAATTTGAGTTATTTTTAATCATTTCTATAAATCACTGTTGCTTATATTCAATATATCGTTAATTTGATTAAAACTATGATGAAATAGAATTAAACAATTTAATCTAAGAAAATGTATTAATTAAATTTGACACAAATTTTTAAGATATTAGCATAAACGTTAGTTACTTTAAAACTATATTACCGAAATAGATTGATTTACATTTTGACACACATGCAAGTTAAAAATAACAAAAGGCTTGTTCTTTTTCGAGGAAAGTTCTAAACTGGTATATTCTATTGCAATAATAAAGAGTGAAACAAATGTAATTTGTAATGTGTGCAACTTATACCAATGTACTCCAGTTCAGAATTTTCTTTAGAAGAAAAGGACGGACCTAAAATGTTATTTAAGAATTGGGTTATCATTACTCCTTTGTTATCTACAAAGCTAACAATAGCGCTATTTTTTATTAGCGCTGCACTGGGAACCAGTGCAATAAGTTGGAAGTAAAAACAAACGTATATTTGTTCACTTCAATTTATTGCACTGTGTGTACCAGTTCAAAAAATGCAGCAATAAAAACAGATCTAATATATATCTAATAATTACGTACATCTAATGATTACAATAAAACAAAGATAGCATAAGAAGGAGAATGCCGAAATTTATTTCGGGATACAAGAGAAATATCGGTAACTTGCATATAACGAAGTTGGCAAGGATTAACTCGAAGTCGTCAGCCTCGCGCCGGTCCTCTAATTTACGAACGCTATAATTGCGGCGTGGATAAACGCGAAAAAATCCATTCGTGGAACCTCATTGAATAGCTGTTCTATAATCTCGCACGGCCATAGAACTCGCCGCCGAGACCGAACGCAAATTGCAGACCGCATCCGATAAGAGCGCGTCTCTGTGTGCGATCACTGATCATAAAATACGATCCAGCATCTCTCGGAGGATCCTCGAAATGCAATCGACCACAACTGGCTGCAATTAATTGGATTTGTTACTCGCGATAATTAACGATAACTTAATGAAAGACTGTGTTAATGAAAGCCTGACGAATG
Organism: Atta cephalotes; assembly: GCF_000143395.1. Taxonomy (NCBI): domain Eukaryota; kingdom Metazoa; phylum Arthropoda; class Insecta; order Hymenoptera; family Formicidae; genus Atta; species Atta cephalotes. The sequence continues at coordinate 729,441 of NW_012130119.1, read as the reverse complement.
ATACACAGAACAAACGGTGTTGCCGAATCTAAAAATTTAGATAAATACAGATTTAAACATAATTTTGGGTCATCAAAAGTAGTTATGTAGAAAACTCAAATATGTATGATGAATAATGCCGCAAAAAATTTTAACATTCTAAGTTGGAATGTTCGTAAATCAATTCATTAAAATAAATTGTTTTTTTTTTGCAAAAAGATTTGAATCGCCCATTTTATTGAAAGAAAAGTTTTTCACAAAAAAATCGAGCCAAATACCCCTTTTATTGTACCCCTTGAAAAAATCGATTTTTCGTAAAAAAGAAAGGTTTGAAAATCTTTTTTTTGAAAATCGATTTTTTTTTAGATATTCGAAACATCCCCATATTCTTTTGTGCAACCAATTTGAGCGTTTTACATAATTTGGATAAGTCAACAAAATTATTTTCAGATCTGTGTCAAACTAAGTTTTTAGATACTTTAACAAAACCATATACATAAAGTAAATACGTAATCTGGAATTTTACAATGAATGAGTTTTACAATTAAATTTTCGAATTTAAAAGGAAAAAAGGTATATACATAAAAATCTTCGTGTCGCAATATAGTCATTATTTAGGAAAAAGATTTTTAATATCCTATAATCTACCATATATATTATTACCATATATGAGATCAGCATGGCTTTTATGAAGGTTGTTTTCCCGCGGAGATGTTAGTTTCTACCGTTTACGTTTCGTTTTCACTTATCGCCGTGACGGACGAATTGTTGTTTCAGTGACGTGAGGTATCTTCAATTGCGTAACAAGAGATCCAACTACCGTCATCGTGAGAAAGGGAAATGTCGAGAATTAACGGCTCGCGCACGAAGGTAAATTAGTCAATTTTCCTGTCATAAATCAGACTAATAATGATGCGTTCACGAGACTTTCGCGAAAGGTTCAGCCCGCATTGTAAAGTTAAATTTTTAATTACGCTCATCCCGACCGAGGCGTGACGTTTCGCCGGGAATGCGGAATATCTGATCACGATCAAATTGTTATTAGTAATCCAAATGTCAAAGTGGTTATAAAATATTCAAAAGACAGAACTAGGCAAAAAATATGCACTTCCTTGTCATTGCAAATCTTCCCATCAAATTCATATTCAATATTCACTGAATCGATTAAATTAGAAGAAATTTTTTTTATTTATAACTTTTTAATTAGTAGAAAATGCTTTCTGTTACATGACCGATATTGTTAGTTCAAATCGTGATATTGATTTGTCGTTAAATTAAACTTGATAATATATATATATATATATATATATATGCAAATATTAATTCATTTAATTATAAATATAGTTTTTACATTCATATCAATAGAATCGGCAGATATCCATAAAAAAAATTAAATAATAGATAAAATAAATAAAAGATAATAGATAAATAATAGATAAAAATTAGATAAGCAGATTTATACATTGTAAATTGATATCCGATTTGTAATCCGATTTTGTAATTCGATTGAAAAACAAAAATATTCGTAAGATTATAAAAAAATATTTTATTTATGATATATACGTAAGTATATGTTGCACATGAATTTTCCTAGATGATATATTCAAAAAAAGTTCTATATCGATCTATAATATTTTCTGTAATATTTTTATAGGTATGCTCTTAACTTAATTCTTTAAATTATATAAATTATATAAATCTGTAAATCTTTTAGTGAATTCTTAAAAACTGAAAATTGAACAACTCTTTTTTAAGATTGGCTCAATTTTCACTTTTTAGAGTGAGATTTCACTCCAAAAAATTTAGAGAATATATTTTATGCAATATCTTATAAATACAACCATTTTTTGGATCCAATATAAGTTAAAATAAAAAATAAAAAGTTAATTCATCAACACGAAGCGCAGCAGCTGAGTTATGATACAATCATGTTCCTTTGTAAAAAAAAAAAATATATACATTCAGATTACAACATACGCCCGTAATAATATTTCGAAAAGATTTTTATCGCATTGAGCTTTTCCCTTTTTTACATAGAAATAAATATCGAATAAAACAAATATATAAATTTCAGAAAACGATTAGATGATCACCGTCAGTAAACGAGTAGTAAAAATAAAAAAACTTGCTCACAATGCTGTCACCCGATGCCTCCACGAATCTCCTCCTCCTTCTCTCTCATTTCTTCGTTGTTACTTTGTGACACTCACTTGCAATTGCAAAGACGACATTGATTACGATCATGCGTTGATTATTGGAACACAACGATCGCGAATACGCAACGTTTTGTATGGCATTCTCGAGGTTAGATTAGGTTTTCTCACTCGCGAGACATGATTGATTACGATCGTACGCGCACTGATCATCGAAAGATATTTTGCGCGACATTCCCAGTGCCAATCGTATAGATTACGTTTTGACGGAAGAATAATACGAGAATAATATGAGAATACGCGAGCACGGTGAATACGACGCGACAATATCTGCAAAGTACATCTCGCGGAATGACGCAACGGATCGACTCGACTGACCGAGCGAATCAAAAATCGCGCGGCCAACTTCATGCGGAACTCAGCGCGACGGTGATGCGTCAGCTTCTGGTCACAACTTTCGCACTTTGATTGACAAACAGTACATTGCTATTATTTCAATGATTATTGTCTCGCATGCGCGTGTTACGACGCACAAAAATAAACATCCGAAAATTGACAGTATAATAAGTTGGCTACGGACTGCATTATCTAACTGAAGATAGTTACTGCAGTTGCCAAGTCTTCGAAAGTTATTAATAATTCAGCTGTAATTTGAACGGTTTTTTTTTCTTCACAAATAAATCATTCGGGAATTCTCCTAAACTTTTTGTACTCCTAAAAATCTCTCAGTAAAATTAAAAAACTTTTGATAAAAATTCTATTAAATTCTACAATACTAAATACTAAGCTAATGTAGTTTTTCATTATAGACTATTTATTCAACTAGATAGTAATCCTTTATTAATTGTTCGCGTGATAAATCGAACCCAAGCAAAATAACAGTAATAATATCATAAATGTCATAAGTTATAATTTATGACGCAATAACGTAATATAACATATAACAGTTACACTGTTGAATGAAAAATTATAATTGAAATGAAAATTTCGCTGTAACAACAAAAAATTGATTAAAATGTACTTAGAAGGATTTGAAAAATGTACATTATAAAACTATTTTATACGAAATAAATTGTTTAAATTTTGAATGATATAAATTAATATTTTTATTATTTTTTCCTGAAGCAGAAAAATGTATTTTGTAGAAGTAATTAAATTCTTTGTTATACATATAAACAAAATATTTTATTATTCTTTAAAAATGCTTTATTTATTTGCCTAAACAATTTCATTAAAAGTACTAAATTTTTCTTTCTTTTAATGATACATTAAAATAAATCGTAAATGATTGAAAAGTGACTTTTAATAATTATTTTGGAACCATTTTGATATCATTTTAATGTTATACACTGAGAAAAATTTTTAGTTGAAAATATATGAATCAAAAAATTCTGATCATATCAATCAGAATTTTGGTTGCCTCAATTAGAATTATAATAAACTTAACTAGAAAATTTTAATACCCATCTACAATTCCAATTAATGTGATCAGGTTCTTTCCAATGTGATGATTTGTGTTCTGTATTTCGTTGAAATATATGCTTTGTGAATCATGCGTGTCGATAGAATTCCAATAAAGTGCTTTCATTTATTGGCAATCAACGATCTATCGATTCAATAATCATGGATCGCGCATTTTTGTAGCATCCGTGGTGCAATGATCGATCAATCCGGCAAAACGAGACACACGGCCGGAGCGACCTGATCGGATCTGTATTACCGCAACGTTTGTCATAGCCACATAGCTGCACATCTCGAGCCCCGCTCGTATTATTGCTACATGGGCGATAATAAATCGTCGATTTAGCAAGCGGCGTTCTCTTTGAGCAATCGGTGAGAGCAACGTTGTAGGTGTCGTCGGGATCGTTTCGTGAAGTTCGCACACGCACGATGAACGATGGAGATTCCTCTCCGTGTGATTTGTCATACGCGCGCGCTAATTGGACTACTGATGATCCACCGGTGAAACGCCGGTCGTTGATAGCAATTGTCTGTTTACAAATAACACATCTTACGAGAACTGATTGCCAGCCGGAATTATAAGCGCAATTTGCAAATGAGGCTGTAGAGAATTTACGAAACTCTCGACGATACATTGATCTAATCCTTCAAGTCACTTAATTGATGTCTTTGTAAATATATATGTAGTTAATGGAAACGAGAATCTTTGATTAGTGAGTATTACAAGGGATTAATAAAATAATATAAACGTTTAAGAAATATATTACGTATTTGTTTTATTAATAAGAAATTGACCTATTTATCTTTAATATAGATTTTATTCTTGTTGGAATAGAATGTTTGAATAATGTAGAAACTATTGCAATATTACACTAATTTTTATTACTTCCTGTTGTTGTATATTATTATCTGTTATACAGAATAATAAATAACAGGAAATAACATTTCTTGTTATTTCCCGTTCTAGATTATTATATATAAATAATAATTATTACTTTTCTATTATAGAATAATAGGAAAGTAATTGATATTATTTTCCTGTTATTCTTCTAGTAAAATATCTTGTAATTGTTTGAAAGATGAAGGAAGAAATCTGTATCTTATTCTGCTTTTTAAAACCACAAATATTGAATCAGGTGATTAAATTGATCAGAAAAATTAAAATTTAAAAAAAGAACAGAGGATAATATTTTGGAAAATAGAGTGAGAAGAATGTTTTATTAATAAAATGTTTTATTAATAAAAGATTGACCTTTCATTTTTTTTTAGTACACATTCTGTCCTTGTTGAAATAATCATATAATGTTTGAGTTGTTATCATCGATATTATTAGATACTCATATTAGAGAAGAAAATTTTCTTTTGTAATATTATAAGCAATTGAAAGACATTCTTTTGAAAAAAATAACAACATTCCATTAGTAATAATAAGAATCTTATTTTAGACCGTACATGTAATACAAATTAGTAATTAAATGCCTATACCGGTCGAAGCTGGATCTTTATTCTATTACTAGCAACTTATACATGGTGTAATTATTTTATTGTATTAAAAACAAAAATTGTATTAAAAACAAAAAAAAGGACCAACCTCTCATTAATAAAACAAGTAATAATATAAATATTATAGCGAGGACGAAAAGTTCATGTTATTCTGTATTTAATAACATAAGTAAATTTTTTGCGTACATCTTTTCCAATACATTAATTTATGTCCCCATATTTGATATATTACGCTTAATATATTTGATATATGATATTTGGCTTCTAACAATAATTATTAGAAAACATTAACTAAATAAAAAAATGATTCTCTCATGATTTATTATATCGCTTATTAATCATCTTATTAGTCATCAATCTCTTTCCGACAGCGATCGCACGAATCTTTTTTCGTCAATGAGCGAGCATTATACATTCCAATAGGATTCTCTTTTCATCATTTTGTTCCGCGTGTGCTATTAAGTTATTATACTTTGATCGCGTGTCGCAACACTTCCAGCTATAGAAACGGGCAATGAAATGGAACCCAAATTACGAATTCCCACTATTAAAAATTATTGATTATATTATACGTTGCGTCATCTCGCGTTTAGGGGCAACGAGCTGTACCTGCTGCGCTTATGCGAGTTAAGATCGCAGCGCGGAAAAGAAGTAGGGATTCCAGCTAAGATAATCGCGTGCGAATATAATGCACGAGATGCAGTTAGTTATAAAAAGCGTATCTCTCGTATAACGAACACAAGATAGACGTTTCAGACGTAAAAAAAAAAAAAATACCGGACTTCTTTAGCTCCATGTTTCCCTCTTATACTTTCTTCGGTGAACTTTCCTTTCTTCTTCGCATTCAATCGATCATTCCTTTATAGTTAATGGTCTTCCTTATGTGCTAAATATGGGATGCTTGAATAAGCATGTTGTGCACGCAAAGATTTTTCTCTCAGTGTTATAAACTGGCGTAACATTTATATGTATTTTTTAAGTTACAACTGCATCAAGTCGAAACTGCATCAAGAAGCATTGACGTACTGAGAGACGTGTTTGTCAGATATTTTATACTTTCAGCTTCACTCACCTTCGTCGTTTTAGGACTGCTTGAAATCGCACGTCGCCGTGAAACGATCTACACGTACATCATCGACGATACCGTCATTTTCACTCCTTCGTATATGGGCAGATTGTGTCCTTGGCCTAGAAATCATGGTCACTCCCAGTATATCTATGGATTATAGCGAAACGTATTCCGAACAAATTGCTTCTCGAATATCGCCCGGATATCCCAGATCGACATTCATACACATCTCAGAATTTGTTTCGTATAATAAAATTTTTTGTACTATCTCAAGCTCATTTTTCTATAGAAAAATTCTCGATTGTTCAATCACACCAAAAAGTGAATTTTTCTTTATTTTTTGAAATTATTCTTTATTTTTTTTCTAATTATTAGGACTAAAAAAAGATAAAAAAAATTAAACTTTAAAAATTAAAGATTAAAGTCAACTACATTGGTAGAAACAGCCTTAGCTAATATAAGACTTTGTTAATTTACATTATTAATTGTCCTAAATTGAATTGAATTCATTCTTCCAAATATTGTATTTAATTTTGAAATAAAATCGATCCTCTCGTTGATGCCAATTTAGAACGACAGATATTAACGACGGTGTGATCCGTTTGTATCCTTCGTCGATTTAGTTATCTAGTTTCTAGTCGACAAGTGGGCTTCTCGGGTGAAGCTGAGCGTGTAACGAATAACAAGCAAGCAATTTTCGATCGCACGTTCTCTGCTTACTGATGGTCCTCATTGAACTTACTTTTCGGAGAAAGGACTTAGAGAAGTGACGTGATGATTTTCGAAACTTCACTTAGATTTCTTGCGAAACAAATAGCTCATCCTGTATTTATTATGTACTTATTTTTATTGTATACTTATAAATGCCAACATTCCATTAGCTTATTTAATATATAATTTCTCTATGTGCAAAATATGATTTTATGAAAAAGTTTCATGCGAAATGTCAAAAAAACCTTCGATCTTTCAAGATACAATATTACTCGCGTGAAAAATCTCTTAGAAAAATACACAATTATCGCATATTTCTACATCTCGTTAAATTCAGAGCTTATTCGATATTCCCAATTTTACGATATCTCCGTTTCAAACGAACAGACTAAACGTGCAGCGTTCTCGTACAGAATATTTGATGTGTTATCCATCCGAATCGCTCCAGTCGGATCATTTGCACGAGAGTTCACGTGCTCGAAAGCTCGTGCGCAATGCTACGTTACTCTCGCTGATCTCCTCGAAGCCAGATGATACCAAGGCCAGACGGCGCGAGATTTCTCGCAATGAGAACTCGCGAAGAAAAGAGCGAGAGAATGACCGAAACAAAAAAAGGGCCCCCTCGTTAACAGAACCTGACCAGGGTCAATCGCGAGCGAGACATCCCATTGCCTGATCCTTCAGAAACCCATCCTTCAGTCCCCACCGTATACAATTCCTGACGAGGCCCCTCCAAGATAGTCTCGTCTCTTTACGTCCCCCCCTCGTCGGCATTTGCCTCCCACGTTCTCCGTGGAGTCTCACCTGGTCGGTAGCATCCTCTTGCACTCCCGACGAGGACTTTCTCCGAAAGACGGCCAACTATATAAGCGAGATGCACGCTGTTTGAAGCACGTTAGACGAAATCGCACGGGTGCGTCGAGCAGGCCACGTCGAGCCGCCGCGCCCCGATTGCATCTATATTTTTCCATTCGTAAGTTCATTCCGCATATACGCGACGGTAGCTTGGAAGAGAAAGAGGGAGAGACAGCACTTTCGTTCGTACGAAACGGAAATTCGTGCATGTGACTCGGCGCCGAGGAACGCCACAGAGACCTCCACGAGACTTCGATCGCCGGGGACCATGAGACCCGCGAGAAGCTGGGCCCCGTTGGCAGTGACCGCGCTGGTCGCGACGGCTCTACTGCTGAGGCCCATTCACGCCGACGGTAAGATCTGAGAAGAGTCCTCACGTCCATTGTTATCTAGTTATCCCTTTAAATTCCCTTAGGAATGTTCCCTTTTTGATTGAACTTTTGCACTAGTTTATCTATCTTCCTTTTCTCTCCAGCAAGAAAGAAGAGGAAGAAAGATGAACTGCCTGATGAAAAGTTCAGCCAAAATAAACAGGCTTCTTGATTCTTGAAATTCCCAACATTTCCGAGGAACGTCCTAAAAACATCTAGAGGATGTCTCCACACTGAAAACAATTATGTCATATCAACGACATTATTTTGAAAATTGAAAATAATTTTATTACAATTTATATAATAACACTAATGAAACAAATACGTCATGCTCTTGTTTTAATAAAATTTTATTTATTTCATTAATACTATTGTTAAATCAATGAAATTATTTTCAAAATAATGCTGTTGATGCGTTTTTTTTCAGTATACTTTGAATGTTTTAAGAATGTTCTCAGGATGTTTCTCGAATATGTTGTATGGGTTATTCTTCGGGTTTTTAAATTTGGAACTTAAACTTGACTTATGCGAATTTTTACCGGTGATGAGAAAAAACGATATGCATTATTGTGATATGCAGAGTAGAGGAATGCAACTGAACATGGAATTAATCTTATACGAAAAAAAGTTTTCGGAGTCTGTTAATCTTTTATGGGATGAGACAGTTCTATTAAGATGAAGAGAGATCTTATGAATATCTAATTATTCTTTCATAGAATGAAACAGAAAGAGAAGAAAAAGAAACATGAGACGACCATATTAATTTTTCGCGAGAGTAAAAGTAGTCTTAAGAAAATCGCGTGTCGGAATTCTGCGTCGGAAAGCGAGATAAATTAATGACTTTGAGGGAAAGAATGTTTTTATAATATTAAAGTTGTTCGCTTCACGTTAGCCTTCTAGCTCCTCTTTCTCACGCATTTTATAATAGCTTATTAAATTCATTGTAATAAAAAAAAGGAGCCATTAAGGTAAAATCTCTCGTCGCTGGCGCACAAGCTTTCAAGTAAGGTCTTCAGCAGAATACAACTTAGAAGGGGATGCGTTATAAGAAACGTACTGTATGTCAATATAAATAGTAATTTCACGGTTAAAGTACGCATTACGTAGCGAGCGCGCGACGTAACATTTTTACCTTAATGAATGTCGCCACGACGGATCTGTAATTTGTCAGCTTGTCGGAAAACTTATTAGAAAGTCCACTGTTGTCCCGCAACGCGTTGTAATATGTGAGTAAAAAATGGAGTTTGCGCGACGATTTGGCAGTTTTCACTTTTAGTTATTAAACACATTGAATCAGATTTTTCATTAAGATTATAATCAGCTCTCTGAATTTAAATATAAGTAAAAAGAATGCTGTGAAAAATTAATTTCTTCTCGATATATTCCCTGCCACCTTAAATCGACATAACGAAATGCTTAATCAAGAGATAAAGTTAAAACGTAGTTGATTAAGCGTTAAATCTTGATAATCAAATTCTCTGTATTTTCAAGCGTAAACATGTTATAAGTCTTTTATTATATACCTGCTTTAAGTTCTGATTAAAACGTTTCATTTTTTATCTCTCGAATTAATTTATATTTCCGATTAGGTTCAAGCGTGCCTGTAGGCATATTATTTTACGTAGTTTCATCACACGCCATCGGTTAATTATAGGAAAATCTTTAATAACTAGCATTTTCGTCATTCAAGCAATCATATGTTTTTACATTATGGATTATCTTAATTTATTCATCGGACATTTTTTTTAAGTTTACTCGATCATTCGAGCGTTTTTCTTTCCCTCGAGTAATGCAGGCGATTTTGTGAAATTGGGACGCTTGAAAAAACAGAAGCCGTGTGCACCGGGCTTGAAATAGTCAAGTATTAGGGAGAGACGCGAACTATCGGACGGAGCATCTCTCAGCAAATTGCGCATGGCGTGTTGGGATCGTTGTATAAATCAGAACATTATCAGGTGCAATCTAGCGTAATCTAACTTGCGCGAGCGTGCAAAACCGAAACTTCACCGCGATTGTTCTGATTTCGATTTTAACACGTGTAAACGTCACGCGCCCACACGCGAGTCATTGTTTAAATGCCGCGCGTGCGTCGGAGATTATTGCGGTGTTTTGTGGGAAAATGTTAACAAATTAGTTTCTCAAAATGAAACAATTGATAAAGCGGATTTTAGTTTTTATTTCGTTATATTATTTTGTCACGCTTTTTATTTACGTCCACCTATGTTCTATTTTAAAACTTTATTTTATTTGATTTTTTACCGCGCGCCTCTCGTTTCGATTCGTTTTATTTTACTCCATTCAATTTTTATATGTCGCAAACTGAACGTAATTGTTTTCTATTTGTTGTCTCTTTAGCTCTGATCAAGTTTTCAGCCGTATGAATTATTTGTCTCTTTTAAATCGAAGCGAAATCTTTAATAAATTCCTTTTTTAAATCTCGAGAGATTAAATTGAAGGAATTAAATATCCATTTAACTCTTCATGGTCATGAAATCAAATTGACCCCAAAAAAAATTTTGATGTTCTATATCTTTAATTAATGTATTTCTGGTTAATGTAATAATCAATCCTTCATGCGATAATATTTCACACTTCTTTTTTTCAAAACTTAAAATGGCTTCTTTTTTATTTCCCAGAATAAGTATTTTTTTTTGGAATGCCAATTATGTTTTTTCTGAAAGTCTCATATCTCTGATAAATAACCACAAATTTTTATCAAAAAGAATAAGAAATTAAAAAAAGTTATCATCTCTTTAGTAAAAAGACTAATTTTTCAAAAATTCTCATTTCCACAATTATTTAATGTGTTCATTTCAACAATTATTTAAAATTAAAATCTTTGTAGAGCTGTATTTCTAGATTCTAAAATATTTAAAGTATACTTAGTAATTTTTTTATTTCAAAGAACAAAAATACGCGGCAAAAATGCATTGAAATTATTTCAACCTGGTGACTATTACACTCTAAAAACTATCAGCATGGATTCAACATTATGCAATATCTACTTATAATTCTCATTATGTTAATATAACACCAACATAACATGGATTTAACATGGGTTTTAAATTCACATCATAATGATGTTAATATAAATACAAAAGGTTATAAATTCACACATGGCATTAACACCAAGACGGTAAGAATTATACACTGTGATGGTGGTATTAAAGGTATGTTAGATCTCACTGATCTTTTTGAAGGTGTACGGAACTTTCAAGAGATTAGGTAGGAGAACAGATAGGAGAATAGCGAATCGCTGATCCGGGATTAATTGACTCGCCAGGTTTCAGCAGATGATTGTCGACCGGTCGTAAATGATACTAGCGATGAATCGCTTCTTCAACTGTCGCGATGGAGCATCACGCTCGCGCGATAAATCAATCGGACGCGCTGTTCGCGTTCTGGCGCATCAGCCGCGATGAAAGCGAGCGTGACTCAATTGGCGCGTTAATGCGTGCTTAAACAAACAAAAAAAGAACACTGTTATTGTGAAAATCCGCGTTGGTGTTTCGACTGTACGACTGTACACAAAGCGTCTTGTAATGACTGTCTTACGAAGACTCCGCTGATGATGATAGCGCGGAGCAGATTAAATCCCGCGATAAGAAATCGTCACGGTCTGATTACGACTTCCGTAACTAAGTCGGTTTAGAATACTATCGCGAACATAATTCCCTGACTTGGTTGCGAATTTTCTTTTTCTATAATGTAGACATTGTTTTCTTAAAATGAAGGAAATTTTAGTCTTTTTTATTTCCTGTAAATTGTTGTAATATGAATTTAGATTGTTGAGAATATCTTGTTGAGAATTAAATAAATGATATTTTATTTATTCAATTAAATTTCTGTAAATTGTTTTGATTTTTGTACTCAGTTCAGTTTTAAATTTCAAGTTATTAAACAGAATTAAGTTTTTAACAATATTTGTTTGATTGTTAAAACATTGTTAAGCGGAATTAAAATCTCTTGATAATGTTCAATTACAAAGACTTAGATAGCTGTATAAATTCCTATGGGAAGAGAAAACGAAGTTTTAGAATTTCTACTTTGTATTATGTTAACTTCCAATCTTGATTGCTAGGAAGCCGCGTAAATGCTATTGCCGACTTATCATCTCGTCTAATAACGTTACCGCAAACAATAAACGTTCTTCATTGGTGGTAATTTTAAGATGTAATAAAAAGTCACCAGCAATGTGAGAAAGCATAAGTTACTGAGAGAGCAGTCAAATTAATTATAGTAATTTTTAAGATTACAGATTAAATACTATTTTTCGAAATATAAGATTAATCAAAATGCAATAAAATTTTCTGCGACAACCAATATATAATTTACATCTCTCTTGTCTCTAAAATATTCCTTAAGAATAAAATTTTCTAAAGAATAAAATAAAATTTTTAAAAAATAACATTTTAGATCTTGGAATTATTTTCCAGCGCCTATCTCAGGCAATTATCTACCACCGTCAACCAGTTACGGCACACCTAATCTAGGAGGTGGCGGCGGTGGAAGTTATTCCGGCGGCGGCGGTGGAGGAATATCGACGAGCTATGGTGCACCTTCAGGTGGCGGCGGTGGTGGCGGCGGCGGCGGCGGCGGCGGTGGTGGCTACGGAGGTGGTCGACCTTCCTCGACATACGGAGCACCCAGTGGAGGTGGTGGTGGCGGTGGAGCACCATCCTCTAGCTATGGTGCACCTCCGTCCTCCAGCTATGGTGCACCACCGTCCTCGAGTTATGGAGCACCGTCCAGCGGCGGCGGCGGCGGCGGCGGCGGTTTCGGAGGTGGTGGCTTCGGCGGTGGAGCACCTTCCAGCAGCTATGGAGCACCACCCTCCAGCAGCTATGGAGCACCTAGCTCTGGTGGAGGAGGAGGTTTCGGCGGCGGGGCACCGTCCTCCAGTTACGGAGCTCCATCTCGTCCCTCTGGCAGCTACGGGGCACCATCCGTAGGACGTCCATCGTCCTCTTATGGCGCTCCTTCTAGTGGAGGCGGTGGGTTCGGCGGCGGTGGTGGTTTCGGTGGTGGCGGCAGTTTTGGCGGCGGTAAACCATCCTCATCTTATGGAGCACCGTCAAGTGGAGGTGGCAGACCATCGTCCACGTACGGTGCACCTTCCAGTGGTGGTGGTGGAGGTTTCGGCGGTGGTGGTTTCGGAGGAGGGGCACCCTCCTCGAGCTATGGAGCGCCACCCTCCTCGAGCTATGGAGCACCTTCTTCGACCTACAGTGCGCCCTCCTCGAGCTATGGGGCACCGCGCGGTGGTGGCGGCGGTGGTAATGGAGGTGGATACTCTGGAGGTGGAGGCAAACCCTCGTCTACTTACGGAGCTCCCAGTTCCGGTGGCGGCGGCGGTTTTGGAGGAGGTGGATACTCTAGTGGTGGTGGAATATCTTCAACTTACGGTGCACCCTCGGGAGGTGGCGGTGGATACTCCGGTGGTGGCGGCGGAGGATACTCTGGCGGTGGTGGCGGATATTCCGGTGGTGGCGGTGGAGGATACTCTGGTGGTGGTGGCGGCGGATATTCCGGCGGTAGCAGTTTCGGAGGGTAAGATATGATAACGCAGAATTACTCAATAAAAAAACCAAAGGCTGTTTTTTTATTTTATGCAAGATACCAGCTCAATGAATTTTTTTTTCAATATCAGTTTCACATTACAGTCCTAATTATATAAACATCTTTAAGATATTGAAATTATAAAATTTACTTATTTAATTTGGGGTATATATTCATTTTTTATCAACTTTGTTCAATTAAAAAATTTTAGTTATAATTCCTTATTTATTCTCCATACTTCTTTTATCATTGATTTTTTTTCAATCTATCAATTAAAAGTTTTTCTCATGATTTGCTGTCGTTATCCTCAGCTCTAGTGGTTACTCCGGAGGCGGTGGTGGCGGTTATTCCGGCGGTGGTGGTGGCGGTTACTCCGGGGGTGGCGGTGGCGGTGGCAGACCGTCGTCGTCTTATGGTGCTCCAAGTGGAGGTGGCGGACAGAGTTACGCCAGCAATGGAGGATATCAATACTAATCCAGATATGTGTTCACCCGGCGAGACGATCTCCGTGCTCAATCGCGTCGGCTTCCACCAAGTTTTCCGCGTTGACGCAAACCGAATCTATCGCAACCTCAAGATTCGTCAGTTCGATCGATCAACTTGATCGATTACGTGTTATCAGAAAAGAGACGTCGATCCGAAAAGCTAGTTTTAATCGAAAGATGATTGCCTTGGTGCCCTTACGAAGAGATAATCTCGGACATGATAACATTGTGAATAAAGATCAGAAAAAATCAATGCTGAAGGCATCCCGTTGTTATATCATCAAATGTGTTCTTCAACAATCACATGGATATATTTAAATTTTTCCACGGGAACATCTGTATGACAATAGCTGACGGGAGAAACGTGCGAGGATCGTTTGCCGCATTGTGAAATTCGTGCTAAAGATTTAACAGCGATGAGTTCTCGGGAAAGTTGTGAGCGAAGGAATACTCGTCCCGATGGCAGGCGCGTTCCCGTGAACGGCCGAAAGAATAAGATAGTTATTTTTTTTCCTTTCTTTAATGTTATTATCATTTTCATGTACCGGCTTCCAGGAAAGCGTCTGCTTATGGAACGTTACTTCCGTCGATGTCGAAGAAAAGCGAGGAAAAGAAAGAAGAAGAAGAAGAAAACGAAAAAAGGAAAACAAACGAGAAAACTCGATTTTCCACATTCGAAGCCTGTAACTTATTTATTTTGTAAAGACGCTTTTTTGTACTAATAATAAAGCCGCTATGCTGATAAGAAATCTCGTCAATTTATCAACTTTTTGTTCATCCCGTTTCGTTGTATTAGAAATTAATCTTTTTTTTAGGAAATCTCCTACCTTTATTTCATGCGGTCTTTTTAATTATATAATTAATTATCTTCGTGTTGTAAGTCAATCTAAGTTAAAGACCTGAATTCCTGACTTAATCTTATCTTTTTGGTCACGCAACTAGTTTCTTTTTTTCAAATAATAAAATCTTTTCGTGGTTGATTTCGTCGATTAACTACCTCAATTTTCGGAATGGTTCCCGTTTTAAGAAGAACTCTTTCTAAGTCTCTACATCCAAAGGAAGATGATCGGCGAGACGAAGAAGAGCTCGGCATAAGGTTAGTCGGCCGACCCGGTCGATTTATCGATTCTCATGGCTCGGATATCGGGAGGGCATGAATAACTAAGAGTTCTCTTTCTATTCCTGCTGTCAAGCGTCTAAAAGCGCATATTGATATCGAAGACTTTGCGAATGTGATGGCGCGAATCCTGCCTCGTAATCATGTTGTTGATCAACAAAACTGAAATGTGCGATGGCCATTGCAAAGCTCTTAGGTTAGTAGTCATTGATTCTTATTTTAAGATCATCTTAAGTAATATTTTAAGATGTTGATACAACTCTGTGGCCAGGATTCATAGTCCGTCTTTATTTCAAGACAATATCTTAAGTAATGTCTTAAAATATTAATACGGCTCTGTGTTGGTTCATGATATCTTAAGCCTGTACTTAAGACGATCTTAATATAACAATCGACTATAAATACCTTAGCCATTGAAAAATTAAGACCTCAAGGTTTCTTCTGGATGTGATCTATAAATTTTAAAATATCGTTGGATCTTCTCATTTTATCCATGTAACACGTAGTATTATTAATATTTAATGTTACGTTGCATCTTCAGAGGTGAGAAACGTAAATATGATAAAAAACGTACAGTTCGGTACGCAAACAGTAAAAGTAAATAAGTCAATATAACAATTTTACCGAAAGAACCTTCTAATCAGTTCGTTTAAATGAACATGCAGTTATGTACGAAATTATGTTATAAGCCACGTTAACGAATTGACACAAGTACGCTCACTGATTCCTCCAAATTTTATTTTTTCCACTCCTTTTAAAAATTTAACTCTTTGCACAACTTAGGTGTATATAGTTCTCAACCCTCTTGAAATATCAGAGTTCATGGTCTTTTAAAGGATGCAAAGGTTAGCGTCGGATTGGATATTCAAGACTCAGAAGGGATTCAACTATGTGTTCTTTGAAGTTTATTCATACAACGATCTTATCATATTTAAGTTGTTAATCCGTTAAGTTGCTAATCGTTTGCGAATTTATAGTTCCGAAGAAATTCACGTTTTCTCAAGTATTCCTTGTTGGAGCTTGTCTTACCTGCTATTACGTTATTTTTTCAAAACGTTAAATGTTGCTTGCCAGTGTTTTCAAAGTAAATAAATCAACTCTGCCTTGGGTCATATTTAGAGAAGGAATAGTATAGGAGGTACTTCAAAAGCTATATCTTTTAGTTGTCGACTACACGAACATCTCGAAATTATATGGAAACCGCACATTGCTACGTTAAATATGAGCCGCCCGACATTTTTGTACACCGTTTATTTTTAACATTTACAATCAACATTTCTTTCGTTTGTCAATTATACACGTATAATGTCATATAATACAATAACGCTTCTGCAATACATATACATGGATATACTCCTCCGGGCGACATGGGGAGGAAAGGGAGAGGGTGAATCAGGGGACGCTTTGCTTTTTACACGTTTAATAAGTTATTCTACGTAATTAGGTAAGTCATCCCGTGCGTTTGGGATGCGCAACATTAAGTACGCCATTTTGGTCTCCAAGCGGGAAAGTGAACGACGATCTCGGTTTTATTGAAGGATCGTATTCGCTAATTCTTATTCGAGCCTCGACTTCGCATTTTCGTATTCGCATGACACAGATTGGCTGTCGACTCGCGATTTTATAATACTTTGCAACGAAACAACGTCATTCTGCGGGAAGTGATAGATCCTTGGATGCACGAGCTTCTTGAGAAATTGATAAAATTCATTCCCTTTCCCTTTGAATAAAAAAAAATTCAGAGATAAGAATAAAATAATTTTGCAAATAGCTGGAATGTATAAAAAAGATGATGATTGAAATTATAACTTGTATTCTTATGAAGATTCTTTATGTCGACAAGAAGAAACACACAGTGATTCCAAAAAAACTTTGTTTTACTTCAGTCATTTATATTGCAATTCTAAAAAATATTTATTTTAAATACTCTACAAGACTCTTAACAAGATTTTCAAAATTCTTTCTCTTAAGAATTTCTCGGCATGAAGCTACGCGCATAAAGACATCAACAAGGACACTCGTGGTAGTAGAATAAGCACAAGTATCTCCTTTCACCCCAAGAACGACGAGCGTTTTCATCCTAAAGGATATATATTATATATACATAGTCTTATTTTATTATTTCCTCCTCTTCGCGACTAATTATCTAATATACAATAGAGCACACTTTATGATATGTATAGGTTTGTCGTTGCGTCGCCGATTACAACGTACGTTGATTGATATGTAAATGATACGTGGCCGTCTTATGAGAGCATTCTCATAAGCTATTATATAATGTCTACTAGTTTCTCCCACATTCTTGACACACGATTCCTCCACCTGTTCTAAATTCGTACAAAAGAAACGATAAGAGATCAACCTCGAAGCACAATTATCTATATCGAGACAAACGAATTTATTATAACACTCCATCGAAACGAAGTATAGATGAATGATCGATAATTATTAAAATCCATAATTTCTCTCTCTCTCTTAGTTTCTTGAGTGTATAAATATAAAGAACGCATAAAAATATAAGAGATAAAACTCAGGAAACCAAGAAATCAAAGACTTACATTCCAAATTTATAATGTAATATTAATTAAATATTCCCATTTGAGAATTTGAAGATTCGTCCCATGGACGTCAACAATTAGACTAATTCTATAATGTGCTTTTTGTTTTCTGTTTCTTACTGTTTGTCTCTTGTCTTATTGATCAAAAAGGCAAGAAACAATACAGATAAATAACAAGAAATAAGTAACAAGGAATACATTGTAGAATTAGCCTTAAATTCTACGACCAAGACGAAGTAAAACGATTAAAAACTCGATCATTAAAGACCTCCTTATCATCGTTCGTTTTGTAAATCGAAAAATGGAGATATGTAAATCTCGTATTTCAAAATATTGGAGTTCTAAACTGTGATACTTTGAAACGAGTCAAGACGATTATCTCTTGACTCCGAACTCGCCAGAAAATTCACGAATGATTGAAAAGGGAAACGCGCTGCGTAGAAAAATAATTCGCGATACTTATGTTCATGATACTTTCGTATTCTTGGCGCGAGAAGCGAGAGACGGCGGTCTTCGCACGCGGTTCATTGTAGCGCGATACTTTCGTGCTTCGATAGGAATATAATAAGGATAATAATTTCATCGCGCGCGCGCATCTTCACGAGCTTGTCGTCCACGAGCGTCACGGATTAGCCAGCCGGCGTGCTCGTCATCGTCTCTAATATCCGAGTGAAAGTACCTGGAGCTTAACGACGGATGGACGAACGGAAGTGCACGGGAGATGCATGCTGCACAGCGAGATCCACGAGTATCTCCTTCTCTCCTTCAAGATCTCGTATCGCATAGCGAGCTCCGTTCCTCACGTTTCGAATCACGCTGTCGCGTCGCACGCTCGTAATTTCACCTCCGTACAGCATCTCCGACTTAACGAGCGGATAATACGACGACGCGCGGCGGAAAACGGCTAGGCCACTTCCGACAAATCGCCGGAGATCCGTAAAACCCCCTTCTCTTCTAAGGTATTTTCAATTCTGCTGGAGAACACCGCGGAAGAAGAGGTTCGTGAACGAAGAGACGTGCGTGTTCTTGAATGCAAAACGAAGTGCCAAGCGATTTGAACGAGTTACTCGGAAAGAAATTCGATCGTAAACAATTTCCGGAAAGTGAAAAGAAAATATGAACACGTTTATATACAGGATGTCCCAAAATTCGTGACTCAAAATACTAGAAAAAAAGTTTTCGGAAAATTAAGTAAAAAAGTTATTTGTAAATTTTTATTTTAAGTAACAGTTTCTATATAAAAATTTAAATATGTTAATTACTGTGTGTATTGGATATGTTATTGTGTGTACTATGGGTGTGATAATATATTTAAGCAGATAAGATTAAAGAGCAATAATAAAGGTAGAAAGAAAGACAGAAGTAATAAACAATTTAAAATAGGAGAGCGTATGGGGAAGGTATGGATGGATGAGTGAGATAGGAAACAACGATTGTAAGGCAAGTTCCGTCTTTGTAAATACTGAAGAGAATGAAATTCTATTCTATTCTAATATAGCTAATATAAGATTACAGACTAGATGGGTATCTATCAGTATTAGTGAGTGTGTTAGAGAACGCTTACTAATACTACCGAGATTCACGGATAGGTGGCCATCTAAATGTATATAGTCTGTAACTAACTATATTTAAATTTTATCTCTTCCCTTATTATCTCAAAAATTATCGCCTGAAATAGAAATTTACTAATAACTTTTAGACTTAATTTTTCAAAAAATTTCTTGCTATAGTATTTTGAGTCGCTAATTTTGGGACACCCTGTATAATATTCTTCAACTTAAAATACTTAATATACTAAAGTAAAATAAATACTTTACGAAAATAACACACGCACACACATGCACGCACATGCGTGCATATACACTCACATACATACAAAGAGATAATATTTAATGACTTAATGCTTTAGAATATTATATCAAGGACTTCTATTGTATGGAAATCGTCATTGAAATACAAGAAGTCCTTTAAAAATTCCTGACATTTGAACTGCAAACGTTATTTTTATTCGTTTTCGTGATATGATGTTAAAGTTATTTAAAAGCACCTTCGTCCAACATTATTTGATATTTGATGTTGATATTAAAATTTCTGATATCTCAAACATACATATAAGAGTTCCATGTACTTTCATATCTACTATCTGTCTACAAGTTAAACGAATTAACAATCTTGCACATTTAAAAATTTAACACGGAGGCAGGTCTCTTAACGCGAGTCCATCGACGAGCGAAAAATCCTGATCAAACGGGAATAAAAACGCGTCTTTGTGAACTAGAAAAATATACTCGGTTCACACACTACTCTAGAAATAACCGATACGCATTCTGTCTGGAGGAAAATGGTAACTATTTTGCAAGCACGATGAACGGGACCGATCAATTATTCACACAATGATGTTGAACGGAAAACGAGCGACGACACGCTCGAAAACTTAATCGCGTTGAATTTTGCAGGATCGCCAAGTCAGACGCTTATCACAATTCGTCGGATGAGTAGGAACTAAATACAAAAACGCTGTACTATCTGTACGAAATTATCTAAAGTATCTCATCCTGTCATTACGCACACAACGTCGCGTTTCGAGATCCGAAGGGGTCCAATCTTCACGAATGAATTTGAAATTTCACATCATTCAGAAAACATTTGGGACCGTCAATCATAGAAATCCTCTAATCAAAGTCTAGCCATAAGATAACAACCTATGAGCAAGATAAAATTTTTTTTCATACTGTATAAAAAAAGAATAAGTGCAATATGTAAAAAAAAACAAATTTTATAAGCCAATATAACGCTATGAGAAATTTGCCAAGCAAAAATTCGACCCAAATTCATATATTCAACCGCTATTATGTTACACCTGGTACTCTTACTCTCTAAAACTTCTAGAGTGAAAACTCACTCTGAAAAGTGAAATCTCACTCTTAAAGATTGAAAATTGAGCCACTCTTTTTCAAGACTTGCTAATTTTCACTCCTTAGAGTGAGATTCCACAAAAAGAATTTAGAAAGTGCGTCATGTCTTTTCTCGCTCGCACAATTTTGATGAAAAATTGTCGGACATTTGTCATGGCCACTCTAATTAAAGAATCTCTGGAGACTATAATCAATCGGAAATAAATCTGTACGAAAAGCAATGAATCCAAGTAGCAAAGTGATATTAAACGTCTTTAGTAAGACGTTATCAAAATCTTTCTACTTCGGGAATTCTTACTTATGTTTCAGTTCAACATGAGAAGTAACAATTTTGAAAAATATTTATTCTTTCTAATTATGTGTATATCATATCCCACTCTTCATTCTTACATTTAATTATTTTTCTAATGGGATTTGTTAAAAAACAATCAGTTTTAGATTTCAATATTCTTTGACATCGACGTTAGTTAGTTTCGAAACGCGATGTTCTCATCCTTTGGCGACAAATGATATATAATACATGAGCAATCAGATATAACGAGCGTAAATATATTACATATTTTTCTAGGCGTTTTATGCGTATTGCGTATAGCGACCTCGATATCGGTGCTATAATATAATGTACACATACACACACACATATATATATATATATATGTGTGCGTGTGTGTGTGTGAATCATGTAACAAACGGATCCTCAAAATAACAATGATGGCGATAACTCGTACCTGCGATATTAACACCTATGGATTTAGTCTTCTCGTGTATGTATAACGTGTATGTATAATATATATATATATATTGAGAGAGAGACAGAGCGGTCTATATTTTCTTTCCTCGTCACTAAGTCACCCATCTCTCTCACTCTTTACTGCACTTACCACTCATAACTTTTATATCATATATTTATATTATTATATACTATATGATAAACACAACAGACTTGCGCTATGAACGGTCTGCCTGACGAAGCTCCGTGACTCACATTTGATGACACGAATGCAGTGACGATGCCATCAACGAAAAAACTGCGCTCCCAAGGAGAACGTAAATATGTCGTAATCGGAGATAATCAAATAATTTTTTTTATTTAATGCTATAATTTATTAATGTATTTAAAAAAATAAGAAACTTTTTTAAGCAAAATAGAGACTCAATAGTGTAAAATAATTTTGACAGACAGATTAATGCTATTACATATTTAAAAAAATTTTAAATATCACAATAATTATGAGACAAATCTGGTAATTTCCGAAATGAAACGTTCGATATTTACAATATTTAATTAGAATTATATATTTATAAACTTTATGCGCACCAAATATGGCATTGTACTGTCATTAGTTTTTTTATGTGTGAATTTATCTCAATATCGAAAGTCCGTCTTTTTTATAAAATAATATTATTAATTAATTACTACTTAATATAAAAATAATTCAGAAAGATTTCTAAATATGAAGTATTAATCTTAAAAAAAAATGTTATAGGAATTTCAATTCTTAATAATGAAAATTTTTTAAACTTTAATACGATGTTATACAAATAATTTATATAAAGTATTATTTGATGTTCTTTCTCATTATTTATATGTGTAAGTTAAATCAGGCATAAAAACGTCTTTAAGTTTCTTAAAAGTGAAATAATTTTCAATCTACATACAGGCATACAGCCATTTATTTTTAATGGTCGATAACGAGAGCCTCACACGTGAGTTGCGAAGAAACGTAAAATTCTACAACGAAAGCGTGCTAGATCATTCTTTGATTCTAACGACGCATCTATTATACAACGTGTTTCTTTTCATCTATACGTTAACACGTATAGATGAATATGTATGTGTGTTCGTGACTCGTGTGTTTCTGTATGACTGGGCGAAGCGAGGGAAGAACGATCGATCGCAAGTACAAAAGCTTCGTTTTACCTCCTCTTCTAACATCAACATGAACACTCGACATTACGACGCACATTAACTAATTATAGCGCGAACTAATTGCAGTGAAAGAGGCGATAGAAGAATGGCATACTAGATGGACGGGGTTTCTTTTCTAACGTGCCTTGAAGGCGCGTCCGATCGATCGATATTTATCGTCGCTATTCCAAAATCAAGAAATATTCAGGATTATTACTAAAATCTGCGGTGCACAATGATTTTTTCTTGCTGGATTGCTTGCGTTTTAGTAAACTATTAAAATTGCACCATATGGAACGTAGAATTTCTAATAATTTACTGAAACAATCCAGCAGAAAAACATACATATGCGACAGGCTTAAATAAAAATGTACCGAGAATTAATATCAATGCTGAAATATCTAAAATATTTTATTATTAGAAAAGGAAAATGTATATATATATTTTTTTTTTAACAATAATAATTATCAAAAACCCTTACAAGACAATATAACATTTGAAAGATATAATAATATCCATTTGTCAATAAATGTTAAGAAAACTCCCAATATTTTAATATTAAATTGGTTATTTGCAATACTGGATTGACGATAAATATTTATCAGAACATATTTTTATCGTACGCTTCTGTCAAATGTGACTATTTAATATTTATTTTATATTTTTATTCAAAATGCATTCATAATTGCTTCTATTAAAAGTTTATATTAATATATAAGATAAAGCTTCAAATAAAAGTTTTTTATTAAATAAAATTCGGATATTCACATTCAGTGAAACGTGAAATAAAAATAGTAGGGTACTTCAAACACATCGCATACATCTCTCACTTCGCAACTTTCAGATACGTTATTAAGTTTCGAGATTCGGTCAGATGAAATCCTTATGATGTTAAACGATAATTAAAGTTTATTATCCATAGAGATCAGAGATTTTTTTTTTCACGATTGATTTTAATTTCATGATTCTTTCTCGTATGTCATTCTATGCACGCACAGAATTGAGAGAAAGTACGCGATATGTCTACAACCCCGCATACAAACTTGTATAAACACATTGACATCGCTCAATTTAATTAATTTCTAATGAAGAGAAGCCGATCGACTGAGCCCCAATAAGAATCCTCGCAATCCTCACGATTTTCTCGAGTCAGGCAGATTGTTCATGTTTCGAAACACTCTCAAGCAGTTTTTTGTTAAATTCTATATATATATATATATATATATATATATATATATATATATATA
>NW_012130119.1:699892-704704 GCF_000143395.1 Atta cephalotes | reverse complement strand
ATATTATATATACATATATATATATATATATATATATATATATATATGTGTATATATACCTTTCTAAAAAGAAAACAAGGAAATCACTAGGCCTAATTGGCGGTGCGGGATAGGGATGCCCGGCCTGAATACGCCCGAAGCTCCGACTTCCGGTTTGGAAACGCTACGCTTTATCCCCTTGCCGCTCGCGTGTACTTTTCAATCACCTTATTCTTCCACTTTCTGTCCCCCCTTTTTTATCTCCATTTTCTCATTAGTTTATTGCTTTTTCTGAGCAGCGATGGGAATTGGGAACATGAACGCGAGCGGACGCGGGCAGGTACAGATCGTTAGACGGGCACCAGCAACATGCGGATACACACGCGCAGAGAGAACAAACACACGCACATACACGCACACACGCACGCACGCACAAATACACACTCATAGGTACGCGAGTACGAAAGAAATTTCGTAGCAGACTTACCGCAGGCCACCGCATTGTTGGCTCATCTCGGAGCTCCGTGGACGTAAGGTGGGTAGAAAAAGGAAAAGTGAAAACAGGAGATCATAGGTTTCAGTAATCAGCTTGGGAAAGTCGGAAAAAACTGATTAACACTAGAACGACCTCTCCGAGAGAGACAATTTCTGCTATCCGTTAACAATTTCGACTATCTACGATAATCATCGCGATAATTATCTTCGCAGTTCCCTCGAGGACACATTAGATTAGAAGAAGCAATGCTGGCTAAATGTACATTATATGATTACGCGCCTGTCGATAGACGAGATGCAAAACAACGCGCAGGCGAATTAGAGACGTTCTAGTATTAATTCTTGTTCAAGAATTTCCTTCGGAATTATTTCAGCAATTATTTGATTAATAATTATCTTTGGCAAATAAAATATCTCAATACGCATCTTATATGTAACGATATTAACGTGGAACTGATCGAAATAAAATCCTTCTTAGAGACTTAACACTTGGGACGATCTTTTATTACATTTGTCAAAAATTTATACTGTCGAGAATTAAGAGGAAACCGTCAGATTTAAATAAATATATCTGAAAGAAGCAACAAGATTCGAAAAGAGCCGACCGCAGGAGCTTCAGAACGAAAGACGCAGATGGGAGGGAGCAAGAAAAGAGGATCATGAGAGTGGAGCGAGAGGAAGGAAAAAAGACAGAGACCCGCACCGCCGCACTTATTGTTGGTCACAGCATCCGATCACGGAACCAGGAATTAGAACGCGGTGCTGGATTGTGGCTGACGGGACGCGCCGCCGGGCACATGTGGCACCAGGTGTCCACCACCAGGTGTCGAACCGCCGCCGCCGCCGCCGCCGCCGTCGCAGACGATGCCGTCCATTGTACCTCCGACCATCGTACATCCCGGCTCCATGTCGTAGTCCGGCTCGAGCGCAGGATTCACTCGGCCGTTCGATTCGTCCTTGCTGCCGTAGAGCCTGCCGACACCCGCAGCTAGGACCGCCATCTGCTCACCCTCGGCTGGATCCGGGCCCACTCGCTCGACGTCCTCTGGGATGTTTACCACGCATCTGAAGACGTCATAACCCGGGGCGAGCCGCCCGGTCAGGAAGGCGAACTGCGTGCCATACGACACTCCCACCAGGGTTATTAACGACATCAGCATCGCCATTGTCCTGAATGGGAACATTTGCGTCGATGTCTTCTCGTCGTAGCCCGGATAACGTATTAACGGGGGCAACCCCATCATCGGTTCGCCGCCGCTGATGCGCACCAGGAAGGCGATTATGTACGCTGATAGGCTGCCGTAGGTGTTGCAATAGTCCTTGAAGTGCACCACCATCAGCAGCTGCGGGAACAGAATAACGTAGACCAAATCCGAGCACATGGACCAGAGGCCGTAGATCGATGGTATCGTGAGGGCCATCACGGTGCTCAGTATGCCAACCACACCGATTCCCGCTCGCATCACCCAGATGATCTCCATCTCTGACGCCTGCACAGAGGATGTAAAGATCGCGCTCCCACGTGAGTCAATATCGAGGAGAATAAAAGAAATTGGGAAGAATATTACGTGAAGTTCTAAGGAAATACACGTATTCTGGACCATGGAAAGTAGAGCTCTAGATGTACCAAAGTAGTGCAAAGGTCCATCATGTTTGCTATTCATTTCACCATATAAGAACTCTTAATGCCATCGTTATCTTTAGGCTCCAAAAACTTTTTGAATGATCCTGTTCTATGAAATTCGCAAAAATAGTTAACAACGGCGCAGATATGATGAATTGACACGCGAGTATAATCAAAAGTTGGCGTAATTAAGATAGTGCAATACCTTCACTGCGTAATACATATATATATAGAAATAGTATTATTAAAAATTACTTAGAAATTCTCAATTAAAAACATAAAAATACTTAAACAATAAAAATAATCGTAAGAGAGTAAAATAAAGTTAGATAGAAAGAATTAAATTATTAACCTAAAGTAATTATATATTAATTATTAAGTAATTATTATCTTTGTATTATTATCTTTGTATTAATCTTGTAGAGGCGACATCATCTTGTCATAAAAAAACTTTTTTATTACCTTTGCTTAAAAATAACTAGTAAACGAAGAATCTATCTATCGATATTTACATTATCGATATACATATATCGGTAAGCGTATAACCTTTCTGATGAGTAAGAATAGGTACTATACTTTAATGTTCAACGCTGTTTCTATCTTCAATTCTTATTTTCTTAAGTATAATTTAGCGAGCCCGAATTTATCCTGAATTTAATTTTAAAGTAAATCAAAGAGAAATAAACTTATTTTTGTATTTTATTGCTTAATTTCAAAGGATGAATTTATTTCAAAGGATGAATTAATAATTTAAATTTGGATGAATTTAAATTATTTACAATTCTTAAGACGCTTAGATTAATATTAAATTATTAATATGCTTTTGAAAAGCTATTAGCATCAAAAATTATCAAATTATTTGTCAGTTTAATGTGATATTATCACTCTAGTTCTACTCATGATTGCATTTCAAGAAATTGGGTCCACGGTTTGCAGAATTGAATATATATATATATATAAATTCATTCTAAAATATTTAAACACTAAGATCCATTTTGATTGATGATAAATTCGTTTCTCTCAATTGATTTATTCTCATCGATCTAATACGAATTATAATTGTTTAAAGTAAACGTTGCACATAATTGCAACACTTGTCCTTAGAAGGTTACCACAAGTTAACAAAAGTGAAATAAGATCGACGTAATTACGAACTTATTTTTGTTGTGCTGTTCATGACAAACTTTCGCGAAGAACTTCACGAGAAGCTTGTTATAAAATTTTTCCTTATACGCATTAAAGATATGCATCGACACGAGCGGCGTGTTGTCAAGTAATAGTTTTCGCCACATGCATAAATACAGAGTGAATAAAGCTGAAATTTCACACGAGATACAACTAAGAAACTCACCCGCTGACGGAAGATCAATTTATAAATGTTTCTAGCAAACATCGAACTAGCAGAGAGGATGCTGCTGTCCGCAGAAGACATCACCGCCGCCGATACCGCTCCCAGCCCGAAAAAGGAAACGAAGTCCGGTGTCAGGTGTTGCAAGACCAACGGTAAAATCATGCTGGTTTCCGTCTCCGTGAAAGGGTAAGGACCAGTATACTCCGTCTCGTTCCAAGCTGTGACATAATTATTATGCAAATAACGTCTTTTAAATAATACTTGTTTACGTTAGTTAATTAAATTTTCATTACTGTTCCTCTCATTTATGTTAATATCCATATCATAACTATATATCGTTTGTCAAATTTAATCTCGTTTGTCTTTGTCACCAATCTGCATGATCGTGAGATGTTTCTAATGCATACTAATTCAAAATCATATTCTGTAGCTGCCCTATATATATGACTAATAGTCAGAATAATATATGATTTCTAAAGGGCAAAGGAGAACCTCTTGTCTTTGTCTGTTGCTTCGATTTGTATCGCCGCTTGTTTCACCTATCTACCGCCTTTGTTTGACGTCACGCCCGCGTAATTCAAAGTTCTGTACTTTCTTCCTCTCTCTATCTCCCTTGCCAGCCGTGCATGGAATCCTTCCGCAACATACCGGCACAGGATACCGAATTAGTTCCGGGGACGTAGCTGCGCTACAACGGGCGAGTCGCCGCATTCACCCTCGCCCTCACCCTCGCAAAAGCAACGCCACATGGCGAAGTCCCACGCTATTGTGCACGCACGCGAGTACAACCCGAGACACCCCTCGGCCGTCCGCGCCCTTCGCGTTCGCCAATCGCTTGCAAATACCAGCAGTTCTCTCTTTGTCGCGCTACCAAATGTCAAGTAGCCTCCGAATGCGAGAAGAAGCATGGGACGATGGGCAACCCGGCTTCTAATTCGAGCCTTTCGAACGAGGAGCAGGAGGTTTGCGAAGGGGGATCGTGTTATTACCCTCGAGACGGCGACGATTTCGAGAGAACCAAAAATACATCATTTTATTATTAATACACTCAAATTGAATTCTTTCCCAACGCAAGAAAAATAAAAAATCTTAAGACATCTTTCTCTCCGAGGAAATAAGAGAATGCCGAATTAACATTTGTAACATTTTATTTAAATAGTCGCTTAAATAGTATGTAAACTTATTCATTATGATATTAATTATGTAAAAGATAACGCAAAAGATAAGTATTTAATTTAAAGACATGAAAAAATATTTATGATCAAATTTAAATATTTTTTGAAGGAGAAATATGTAACGTGATAAAAATATTTTTCACAAAATTTTATGGCGTGACGGACCAGTGAACTCTCTCTCTCTCTCT
>NW_012130119.1:673814-699872 GCF_000143395.1 Atta cephalotes | reverse complement strand
AACGTTTAACGTTAACGTTAACGTTAACGTTAACGTTACGTTAACTTACTTACGTTACTTACTTACTACTACGTTACTACTACTTACTCTACTACTCTCTACTCTCTCTCTCTCTCTCTCTCTCTCTCTCTCTCTCTCTCTCTCTCTCTCTCTCTCTCTCTCTCTCTCTCTCTCTCTCTCTCTCTCTCTTTCTCTCTCTCTCCAATTTATAACTTCAATTAATATATATTGCGAATATATGTATATATATTGCATATAATATTAATTGTATGATATGTCGATTTAATCAATAATTAAATGCGTACTCACGAGTTGCTTTGGCAATCGCTCCAATCAAAACGGGGGGAATGGCCATCAGGATGCAACCTATAGCGGCAACGTAACTCAATACTTGAGCTCTCCCCGCGGTTTTCGAGGAGAGGACACGTTGGAAGTACACTTGCCAAGGTATACCGCCGAATATCAAAAGTAAACCGTAATCCAAATAATACCAATATTCCTCGGGACTCACTTTGCCGATCCAATCAACGTCCATGGAACTGAGGGATTGTACCTTCGGATTGGACCAAGCGAACGGGATACACATCCACTATTGACAAAAAATGATTTCCATCATTTTAATAAAATTTTAAAAAATTCGGTAAGAGAATATTTGTCAATAATAAAAATAAATAATTAATAATAAAAGTTAATAATAAATATTTAATGATTTTCTGAAAATTACTCTAGACTTTTCGCATTTTTCGATTATCTTTAATATTTCGAGAAAAAGATAATTATTTTTATTAAACTGTTGGTGTTTAAAATAATATTTCTATTTTATAAAAAGAATTTTTATATTAACAGAATTTGAAAATAATTTAGTAAATATTCAATTCGTTTAAAATGTTTTTTTAGAGGGTTTTTTATAAGACTGGATATACATAAAGCGGACTTTAATCTCTAATTGATTGATACAAGCTATTCAAATATCTTTTCCAGAAATAGGATCTATATCGCTGCTTTGATTAGTTCTGAAAGGTCTGATTTATCGCGATTAATTACAGTTAATGGACGGCAGTTTCATTACAGAGGGACGAGTTTGCATTCGGAACGGTATCTGAAAGGGAAGTTTCGTAGTGCTCGAAATAAAAGCATTGCGAGTGTAATACTGTAACTCCAGGCAATAGTAAAGCGTATAAAGAACAGCATAACTAATTTAAATATTTTCGTTCAATAATATAAACTATTTTATGTATTAATATATTTTATGTGTGTATGTGTCAATAATTTCTATTAATTGATGACAACAAAATAAGATTATGCAATTGGAAACACGACGTCAGAATTATACTCTTAATATTTAAATATTTTTGAGTCGCATGAATTCAAGATGAAAAATCTATATATATCTTCTTTAAAAAAAACTTTAATTTTAGTCAAATAAATTAATTTACTAAAAGAGTCTAAAAAGATAAGAAAAGAGTCTAAAAAGAAAAGATCTTTGCATTGTAAAGCTTTAAAGTTCACCGTTGTAATGGAAATTCTCTCGTTAGAAGCAGAAGTCTCACTAAAATAATAGCTCGATAACGTTCTTTCGAGAAGTGGGTCACCACCTATACGTCACCGAGTATAAATTTGGTAATACAAACGCTCGCAATAGCGAAGCCATGATATTGATTACTTCTGAAGCTTATATTGTATCAAAGACTCGTCCGACCGAGCGTTGCACGGGTCAAGTAAACCATGACATTTATTGAAATTTTGTTTTACTAAAAATACAAAAAAACGCGCAATCAAATTTTAACGGTGCATTATAACGACTTATTTTATTTTTATTTCAAGTTATTTTTTATTATTTTAAATAAATTTCTCTTTAATTATTGTTTTATTATATTTAGTTGTTCACACACAAATATATGTTCGTTTTTAATTGTGTTTCCAATCATTACTAGTTTTTACACTAAACAAATAATTATAACTAATTGCAAATACTTAATGCGATTTGATCGTATTACAAGTCAATCGACCCACTTACCAGACCGAGGAATATGCAGAAGAGCTGAATTACGTCGGTATAAGCGACAGAGTAGAGACCGCCGAAGAGGGTGTAGAAAACAGCGATACAGGCGCTCAAGATGACGGAAGTGCCCTGATCCATGTCGATGATGACCGCCAGCGTGGCGCCAAGTGCTGCAAGGATACCCGCTGCCCAGAAAACCTCACCGCACAGAGCAGGTAGAAAGAGGAGGCCACCCATACGCTCCCCGAATGCGTCTTGAAGCGGATCCAACATCGTGACGTACCCCTGCTGTCGCATTTTGTTCGCGAAGAAAATACCACCTGCAACAGAAAGTCAACACCATTAAGAATAACATTTTTCCACTGACATATCTCATTATGGAAACTGAAATAATTTCATCAAACACTAGAATATCTTATATATAGAGAGAAATATCAACTTCAATTGTTGTAGATATTGATAAATGTTTGGATAGCATAATAACTAACAATAAAAGAATAGAAACAATATATGTATGTTTTCACAGAATTTGAACACCAGAAATTAAGTAAACACAAGTTTTTGATTAAGACATTTGAAAAATTTATCGACAGAATACTAAAAATTTGGTTTCTGTTATCAAAATCCAAGGAGCTTAAGCTTGAAAAAGTAAAAAATTTGAGGAAAAATATTAATTTTAGCAAATATATGTGATAATAAATTTAAAACAATACAAACTGTATTTATATTTTATTTTTTTACAAAATTACCATAAATGGAAATGGAAATGGAGTATGTTGAAACTTTTGAGTGGTAGGTCTAAAAATAATTTTGTTGAATCAGCAAAAGAATTATATAAAAAACTCAAGCATGATGAGCAATGTTATAAGAAATTTTGACTAGTTTAAGAGAGATGACTAAAAAAATGATCCGAAATATATAAGCAAAAATTTTAGCAACCAATTTAAGAGTTCTACAAAATTATTATTTTGATATACCAAAAAGTTATTTTCAGATCTGTATCTAGCTAAATTTTTTAATTCTTCAGTAAAATTGCTCTTTTCATGTAAAAATCCAGATTTTGAAGAAATAACAATCTTAAATTTTTTTTCTTAATGTTATTAGATAATCATTCATAGACATAGCGAAGCTAGGCTTTCAATGGAGTTATAGTCGCATTTATTCTTTGTCGAGGTCATTTGACTGCGCGAGACATTGGTGGAAAAGTTATCGCCTTTATATGCCGATAGCGAATACTCTATCGACTGTCTGTCTGTTATATTACAAGAATTCTATTGTCGGCCACCGTAACTTCTTCAGTTGGGCATATAAGCACTCCAACATCGTGTAAAGAAAGACACGCCATTGATCAACGATCTTTTGATTGTTCTATCGTCAATCTTTGCGATTGTAAACTTTCACCGTCCACCCGGCTGATTAAGGTGAATTACATAATGTTATGAAAAGTTTTCAATATCTTCATGGCAATCTTAAGCTTGTGTCATTATTGCTCCTTGTCAGATTTTGACGCACGACAAGTAACTCGCGTACACTAAATTGCTACTATAAAATCTACTTGCCCTAGAAATCATAATTTTGTAAGTTGTTTAAATTGCACAAAGTCGCTAAGCAATAGAGCAAGAACGAACAACATCATAAAAAGGCAACAGTAAAGTCTGACTTATCAATTTTACGTGAAAGATTTTACTTTTAAGATTTTTTTTAGATGAAGATGAATGGAAATAAAATTTACCATATAGAAATTTTTATTTGCGTATCTTTGGGGAAATTTTTCACAAAAACAGAAAGACTGAAAAATGAATAAACTCGTACTTTTTCCAAAGTATTATCGGAATAACTGTACTTCACGTTATGAAGAAATTAAAAATTAAACAGTCACGAGAACAAGAAATAAAACAATTGGACTCACCGAAAACGAGGCTGAGAGCATATCCAAAGGGTGCCTGGCACCAGACCAGACCCTTGGTGTAGATTGCCTCGGCGGTGCCGTTGATATAACCACCACCGACCCAGGTCGCCGTCATCGTAAATATCCCGACGAAGAGCCCGATCGAGCGGCCGGCCAGCATGACCTCCTCCTCGGAGTCGTTGCCCGCTTCCTTTTTCCTGGCCGCCCATATTCCCACGCCCAAGATCAGCAGGTAAAAGAGAACGATGGAAATTACTCCGGCGATGTTGATCATTTTCGGGGAATAGGGGTCCACCGGCGTGAGCTCGAGCTGACGGAGACGTAGGTCCGAGAAGTTCGGCAGATGATCCGCTTTGGGATTGTCTGGATATCTGAATTCAATTTTTGGACATGTTTTTTTCCTTCAGAAACTTTTATGTGAAGGCGGAATTTAAAAGAATTTCAAAAAGTTGAAATCGTGGTGCGAAATCGGCAATCGTGATGCTTAATTTGATTGATATAAAATATATATATATTATTATTATTATAAATTACAATAATTTTTATACTTTGCATTTTAGGAAAAATATTATGCTTATATATTTGAAAAAATTATTTAAAAACCTATAACAAACGAAAGAAAAATCACAAAATAAAAATTATAAGTTTCTATCTGGAAGCTGTTTCAATCAATGGAATAAATTTTATTCATTCACCATCTTACTTTGTGTATAGTCTGATTTAAATTGAATTAAATTTTACAATTTTATTTATAAGAATTGACTTTTTAAATTCTTTTTTTTATAATGCGATACATTTTTAAGGGTCAAACTCTGTTAATTGCTTTTTGTAAAGTAAAAAAAGGTAAATATACGAATTCTCTCCCTTTATTCGCTGCGGCCGACGACGTTAATGAATGCAAAAACTTCTGAACGTAGGTTTTACAAAGAATTTATCAATTTCGCGTGTATTAAAGAGTGTATTAAAATCTTCCACTTGATTAACATCATGACCGTCACGCTTGCGCCCAACAAGTGCAGCTAAGCGCAAATATTATGTTTCTACCCTCCCCCCCGAGGAGTATTTAAATCGTTCAACCGAGTTCACCCTCTAATCCTGTTAGGCGCGGTCTATCCGAGGCGCCACCGCTCAATTCGGCTTCAAAAAGGATGTAGCTTCGATTAACGCACTTTATTTGGCGTAAAGTAGAACAAAAAAGGAAATTAAAAAACGGTTTTGCCGAAATATCTATAGTTAGATACAGATCAGAAAATAATTTTGTTGGATTATCAAAATAATTATATAGAATGCTCAAGCTTGTTGCTTGAATGTTAAAATCTCTTACACCATTATTCATCATGCTTGAGTTTTCTTCATAATAATTTTAATGATGCAACAAAATTATTTTCAAATGTGTTGAAATTTTTAAACGCTTCAATAGAATCGTTCTTTTCGTGGGTGACTCTTTCCTTACGAAAGGAAAGAATAAGATTGCAATTTATACAATGAAACACAAAAATGCAGTTTTAAAAGACAGTTTTTCGAAGCGAGATAAAAGCATATTTCATTAGTAAATAATAAAAATTCACCTTGCAAATAATAAACAAAATATCAAAGAATACATTTCAAAATCAAAGAAAAAAGTAATGAAGAGACATAAAGGAATGTCATGTGTGCATCTTGTATACCAAAATAAAAGGCACGATTGCTAAAAGTTCATCTTGCATAGCAAGCTTCTTTTACTTCGATTCTCTTATTTTTTATTATTCTTTGTTCTTCTTCAAACAAAAATAAGGAAAGAGAATTAAAATGTTATTAAAATTACAAAAATTATCAAAATTTCCAGTCAACAAAATAATAATAAGTTCGATGTGTCCTGCGAAAAAGAAGAGCAAAGTCTAAATATCAAGGGTGGAGGTTTACCTTTGAAATCCCCGCGAGGTACAATCACGCAACAGCGGGGGGCAGCCTCACACGGGCACCGGCGGCATTTCTTGAAGACGATGCTTCCAGACGACCGACGACGACGCTTGATTGGGATTTGGGGGGCAGCAATCACCCCACCGGAGCGAGGTCTTCTGGGAGGGGCTATTCCTTGTCCTAAACGCGAGGCCGCCCATGGGCGCTGATGGCCATCGATTTTCACCCAACTCACTGAGCCCGCTGCTTCCCTGCCTGCCTAGTTTCTTCGTTTCTCTCCTCCCTCGCCTATTTTCTGCGCCCACGGGACCGATCGCGGGGATCAGCACGGTCCTTTATCTACAGAAGAACGAGAACTATTATGTTTAGAGATATTAGACACCAAAGAATGTACGAAAGTGTCATCAAGGAGAGTACTTCAGTCAGAAGATGTCATCTGGTATTTTAATTATATTTAAGAGCAAGTTTGTAGCAAGATCATGTTAACATACAATCGATCAAAAGGGTTAACTTCATAAGTTAAAGTTTTTAATCATCTGTGAAATTTGGGCTCTTATAAAGTTATTGTTAATTAATAAACAACGTAAATAAGAAAGTATTGATTTTTCTGATGAATATATATTCTTGTCAGCTCTACTTTTTTTTGTGTTTAAATAGGAAAAAATGTCTTTTTTTAACCTTCAGCATCAATAATTTCTTTAATATGCAAAGAGAATTTACAAAATTGTGTACACTTTTTTACAATATTATTTTCAATAAATCTTTTAGATAATTTTAATCTTAAATATAATTCAAATCAATTTTGAGTCGACAATATTTAAATTATATTTTTCAATCTAAACTAGTAAGTTTTATCATTTTAAAATATATTTATTATTTCTTTATGTGTTTTAAATTTAATCTATGTATCCTAGAAATTCTAATTTTAAAAATGAACGAGCAATCAAATAAGTTAATCAGCGTTTTGAAATTTAAATTTTCGAGCATTCACAACTTGTAAAAAATTTAACTATCATTTTGATCAACGTCAAGATTGTTAAAAGTTTTATTACAAGATAGAGATTCCACAAATAAAATTATCACATATAGTTCTATATAAGTGCTGCTCTATTCACACACGCTGTTTTATATTTAAGTACGAATACATATGAACTTTGACTGGCCATGGATCTCTATGAATTATTTTTGCGCGGTTGTACTCTAAAGCTGGCTGGTAATAATTCAATGCTGATTATAATAGTTTGATACCAATTAAACGTAGAGAAAAACGAATTTGTTTTACGTATTTTATTTTGTAACATTTTTCTATGTGAAATAAAATACAAATGGTATAGAAAAGACACCTTCGCCTGTAATTTCATCGGACCAATCCTACTTCTCGGGATAAAAAATGAAAATGTTTTTCAAAGATCACTTATTTTTTTTTTATTTTTAAATCGCTTATGTTACTACAGCCAAATGATTACTTACGGACACTTTCCTCACTGTTCCCACTGAACAGATCTCCCGATCCCGAAGGAACCCAAAGTGGCTGCGACTACCTCATTTTGGAACCGGTGTTCAGCGCAGGCAATCGATGACTGTGGGGTACCAATGGCCGAAAGAAAACCGGCAACGCAAAGACAAGGTATAGAATCGACTTCACGTGACGGGAAGCGCAACTACCGGTCCCGAAGAGATGAGTGAGATGGAATGCGAGACGAACCGGAGGTCGAACGGATCGTCGTTTTCGTAATCGTGGCCGTGATCGTCGCTGCCACTATTGTCGTCGTCGTCGTCGTCGTCGTCGTCGTCGGAACGACGTTGCCGTCGTCGTCCCGTACAGTCGCGGGGGCCACCTCGTACTGAGGCGGTCGGCCGTCTGCCGTCTCGCGAGGACCGACGACGACGGAGGGAGGGCATTCGGTATAATATTGATTCGACCCCCGTGACGTCACGGCGGCGCGGCGCGCGGCACCGTGCGGGGGGTGCGCAGCGCTCTGTGTCGCACCCCACCATCCCCCGTATCCTGCTGCCTGCATCGCCGTACGTCCCTCGCTATCGCGTACCCCCTTCGCACACCCTCTTGTCCCATTCCTCCACGAACCCGACGCCCCCGCCGGGGGCGAAGCGGGGGGCGTGGACAACTGGCTTTGGCTGGCTGCCGCTGAGTCTGCGCCCCCGACTGAGTCGCGACGGAGATCGCGTCCCCCTGGCTCTCTCCGTCGTTCTCCTCTCACCCCTTTCGCATGGAGAGCGGAAATTCGGGAGGGGGGGAGAGGAGGAAACCCAGAAGATGGACGAATTGAGGCCTCTCAGGAGATGAAGAACCGATACTAATATGACTTCGAAGGTGCATTATTTCCTGATGAACGTCACGTGCACTGGCCGATTCGTTTCCTCTAGAAACAAGATGTGTCGATTAATGATTTCCCTTCACGACACATGAACACGACATCTTTTCAACTACAAATCGTCAAAAAAAAAAGATAAAAATTATCGTTGGAGTTATTCGATATTAGAAATTAAAAGTCATATTAGATCACGTTACTCTTGAATAGCAAAAATTTGTTTGTTAGAAACTCTAATGAGCTTCAACTTAATAAAATTATGATATAAATGTCAAGCACTTTCCATACTTCAGAGTTGTAATATTTGAAGTAACATTGATCTATTTCTGCATCAAGCACGAGTAACTTGATTAGCCTTTAATGGCTAATTAAGTTATTAGCGTTTGCTTTTATTAGAAGTTTAATAATGTCTTGCCATTGAAAACCAAAAGTCGTAGGATATATGACCTATTATAAAGCAAATGTGATCCTTTTATATAAATAATATATAAAATATTCTCTATAACAATATTTATACACTGAAAAAAATATATCTTAATTTTTCGAATAAAAATTTTCTTGCTAAAAAATTATTTCTTTGAAAATAAAATATTGTACAATAATATTTTCAAAGAAATTGTCATTGAGCCAAAAAAATTTTTTTTAATACGAGCAAAGAAATATTTCTTTGAAATTAAAATTTTTTTTCAGTGTATGCAAAAATATTAAATATTGAATATTAATTTCTTATTTTTTTATACGAACGTAAAAATTACATAAAAATATTTTCCCTGGGAAAAGGACAAGTTAATTTTTTAATGCAGTAATGTCTTTTATCGATTGCGAATACAACAAGATCTCGTTTTAACAAAATTCGACGAAAAATCAGCTCCAACTTTTTATCTCCTTTGAATTATCAGCTATAAATTTTAGGATTGACATTTACAGTAATTTTGGATTCTCAAGGTGTGCGTGGGCAGAAGTTAACGGGGACGGTAGGTAGGGATAGGTGACGAAAGTGAGGGTGAGAATGGAGAACATCGATAGGAAGAAAGGCACACGACCTGGTGAATCGATTACCCCGAAAAACATATATTCACCTCTCGGCGATTGCCACGTTTAATTACATGGACAAGGGCTGATGTTTTTTCATGAAGCGGTCGACTATTATTTTAAGAAATAAAAAAACTACGAAAATGTATCATTGTAGCAGGGATGAAGATCAGATTCTGAATGAAATGAAATATTCAGGGATATCGTAAGGTGTGTCGAATTATGAAATAATGCCTCAGTGGAACGGCACATTACACGTCGATATTTAATTACTCCTCTGTAAAGACGATCCCTTGCGAAGCGAATTTAATGACAAAATAATGTAAATTTGTAAGTACATAAATTTGCTTACGTCACACGAATGGTAGTCTGCTAATTAAAGCGACGAATAAAAAATTATTTATAACGCATACTTTCCTTTATTAAATATAATGTGTTATAATAAAATATTAGAAGCATTTAATTGTTATTAATGAAGTACTGTGGACACAACACATTATTAAATAGACTTTTAGGATATACAATAGAATATTCTTTTTAGTAATCTTTTTTCAGCTTATTATATTATTTATTATATATAGCAATTAATCCTTTAAATAAAGTATTTTAATTCTTATTATGCTTTATTATATCATTTCCCTCTTTTATATTGTAATATAATAATTATGTAGTTCAGTGAACAGTAATAACAGCAAAAGTATAGCATCTCGCGTAAATCTTAATACTCGCATGAATTACGAATTTAGAGATGAATTTAGAGACTCTTCGAGAATAATTTATAAAATTTCGGATTTATACTGTTACCATACAACGTGAATGCCAAGAATAACATGGCGTTAAAAATGCTGACGTCAAAACTGCGGAGAAGCAAGGAAAACCTATTAATGGCTGAGTAACGGTCGCGTTTGTTACAGGTCAATATAGAGCGCAGAAAAATATGGTTGATCTTCTAGACTGGGATAACGCAACAAAATGCAAATAATTACAAGATAATTAGATAATAATTTAGATCATAATGCTGAACAGACAGATGTAACGGCAAATTTCCCTTCTTGTGATTCTTCTCTTCCTCTCTTTCTCTCTCCCAAATTTTGCATGATCAATATCGTTTGGCCCATTCCTGTCAAATTGAAAATTGCATTTGCTATTCTTCTGTCACTTTATACCACATTCTATATATATTTTAAGCATTTGAATATAGATTTCTTGTTTCGACTCTAAATTTTGTAACATAAACAAAATACTTTATTTCTTAAGAAAACAAATAATATTTGCAATAAATGTTAACAGAATATAAATATACAAAATTATGGCACTCAATTATTTCACCGTAGTGAGTATTACAAAATAATTACAATTTTTTAAGGCATTTTGTATCTTGCAATGTGACATCTTTAATTATATATTATTTAATTTATATATAAAAAAATACAATAATGATTCTGTATCTTGCATCATCATATTATATAGACTTCTCGGGAAAAAATGTTTCACATGTACATATAATCATATACATTTATATAAAAAATTGACATATTTTATATACAAAATGTGTCCATTTATATAACATTTTTTCCCGGGAATTATTATAAAAATATACAGTATTATTTTATTTCTCGTTGGAAATAAACAAATTAAAGACTTTATTTGCGCTACAATTATTAGCATTGCTTAGAATATCTCAAAATACTTATAGAAATTTCGATAGAACCGAGATATTTTTTACAATGTGCACACACTGGCCTTATCAACAATCCTACAAGATAGTTCGCAGTTTACCGAGTATCACATTCGCTAGTATTTTTTCTAAAACAAGAAACTATTAAATGTAACAAAATAAAAATTAAGATCATTTTTTCATAAGGCCGATCTTTTTTTAATTAAATTTCTTGTGTGACTCATTCAACTTTATTTTTATTTCTCCAAAACGTGGAGAGAAAAAAAGAAGAGGGATGAATCGTTTCAGCTGAAAAGATTTCTGATTCCACATAAAAGTTAAAATGGGGAAGAAAAAGAAAGATCCGATAATGGACGGAAATCGACAATTTATTGACGTCGGATCTTTCTTTTTCTTCCTCATTTTAATTTTTTTTTAAAGATTAAAGATTTTTCATCGAATCGTGGAATAAATTTCTATTAATTCTTGTCAAGTCCCTTTGGTTTGAGATGAACTTTCACTTTCGTGTTTTCGTGACTCGGTATCGCGAAGCGATCGTTACGCATGCTAGTAAAGACGGGGATTCGGCGAATTAAAAACGACAACCAGTTGAGTGAGTTCAGGCGACCCCGACAGCCTACTTGTCACGAAGTCAAGCACTGACATCCGCGGAGAACTGGTGAATTGAAATTTACCCGGCCACGTGTCAGGTGAAGCACCCGAGACGATAATATGCACGTGTGTCCGTACGGCTCGTAACTGGATACGAAACAAGAGGGTTCCATTGGGTTATCATAGGGTGATACGAGGCCACGACTCCTAAAGAGTCTACACGTGACGCACTTATAGATCACAAACGTTGTCATGTTTCAGAGTAAAATCGATTCCTCCTTTTTGTCTAATATGTACATGTCTATCGTTTAATTATAAAGCGGCAGAATAACTCTTATATAACTCTTAATTTATTACTAAAATAATAAAATTAAATTTTTACCCTTCCTTACTTTTCCGCGTTTATTAATAAATTTCCTTTTATTATTTTGTAATTTTCTATTTCTATTTCATGAGGAATCTTAATGATACTTCTTATTACAAAAAAATTTGTTAGCAGCTGCCGGTAGTGCTTTATTGCGTGATGCGCATGTCCTAAATAAGATATGTTCTGTTTCATACATAATGCGCATATTGTAAAAAGCCCAGGAGATTGATATTGCATTGGAATTTAATCAATCAAAACAAAGTTTACAAAAATTAATATTAATTTCCTTTTTTTTTATTAAATTCAATCCAATCTCAGAACCACTTCGACCAACTACGATTAACTTTAATCGACGGTTAGTCCGTGGAATCTGTTGTTGACAAATGCGATTGGTGAATTCCAACTAACTGGACTAATCATTGATTGAAGTTAATCGGAGTTGATCGAAGTGGCCCACGATCTGCATCTTGAAAATTATCTGCGATGAAAATTACAAAAATAATCAAATTAGACGTTGACCTATGAAATTATAAATAAACATTATAATAAATATTTGTGCACTTTGTGACTTTAACTTCGTTTCAAGATACAACAGAGCTTTTATTCTTGAAAAGAAACATTACATATACTATAGCACTTCCCCACGTATACGTTTTTTTTGTATACGTTTCTTTTTTTTTGTATACGTTTCTTTACGAAAATAATAAATTATAGATTAGCAAATTGTTCCATCGTTCCGTCTGCAATTTGACAGCTTTGTTAGAATGCAGAGTTAGCTTGGATCTACAATAGATTTTTAAGCAGGATTTACAATAGATTAATAAGAAATGGACGAATCATAATTATTCTTGTCGCATTTGGCTGTAACTGGTCAGTTTCTTATGGCTTAAGATACCTATTATAGATCCGAACTTAGAATATAAAAATTTATAATTCTGTCGCATACTTTGTTTTCGCGCCATTTTTTTTTATCTCGATGATGGGGATAAAAAAGCGCCAATCAAAGGAAAAAGGAGAAGAAGAAGAAGAAGAAGGACCTATGACGAAACATTCTTCTAGATCTACAAGTATGATCCAATCAACGCGAAGAAAATTTCCAACTTGTAAATTAAACATTCTGCTGAACGCAGCCGTTGGTTATCCTTCTACTTAACTCTCGTATCTGACACAACAGAGGAATTGTGAGATGTGCTTTTTGTAAAAAGTGGAGTACAGCCATACAGGGAAAGTCCCAAGGTAAGTGCCCTGTCAATGAGAATCTTCCCCTAATCCTATATCTCATCTCCATTTGAATTTTGCTAATTGTCTAATCGAAGATTCAGAAGCTGTTTCAGAGTACATTAATTGTATTTTTAATTTTGTTTTTTTGAAGTTTTTTTGAAGTTATTTGAAGTTTTTTTGTTTTTGAAGTTTTTAAGTTAATAATAAAAATTTTATCTTCTTGAAACATCAAAGACGATGTAAAAATTCTCAAAAAAGAATCTCAAAAGAATAGACAGTTTATGTTAAATTCAGTTTTAATAAGAATGTTTTGTTGTCTTTCAGAAATGTCAAAGTAGCGAAATAAAGTTTTTCAATAAAAGATCTCAATTTGTTGAGTTTATTGAAATAAATTAGTTTTGTATTTCATTTAACTTATTTGCACTTATTTGTATAATTATAAGAAAATGAGGATAACTGTGTTAAGTCTTATGTCTAAGTTACTGTCTTTCATTATTAACAGGTATATTTCTAATAAAGAACAAAAAGTATAGATATTACGGATATTGATTTTAGATAATCAAGAATTGTTTTTTTCCAGATTTTTTTATAATTTTTTATAATTTACTCAGATATATGCACGTTTTATTAATACTTTAAATTATATATACGTGATATAATTTGTAATAAAAGTTTATTATTTATTGTGAATTAATCTATTTTTAGGAAAAACCATATTTAAGTTCTCGATGTAAATTAATTGTGTATTTTGAAGGAATAATTGTTAATAGTTTGGATAAACAAAAAGATCTTTAAAATAAAATGAATTTTTAAAGTGAAGTATCGGATGATATCGATAATTCTTCTGAAATAAAAACGTTTCCTAATATCAAAAATTCAGATAGCGAGGAATTTAGGAAGGTACAGTCAAGTTCTTTAAAAGATTCTCATGTCTCAAAAAATGTAAATAATTATGATATTACATCTGAGAGCAATGTCACTTTAAACAAAATTAATCATATAGTCGAATTTGATAACAATATCGCTTGCGAAATTATTCAAAATAAACAAGAAAATGAACCTGAAGAATTTTCTGCAAACATTAAGATAACAACAAACATTAAGATAACATACTAATAAATGTGACAAAACTAACTATATGTTAAAAGAAAAATTCTATTCCAGTTTAAATTCGGTTAATTTATCAGAAGTTATTACCTCACAAGATAATAGTTCTTTTCTTTCTTGTACTAAGCAAGCACAATGCGCACTAATCAGATTAAAAGAAATATTTCGAGAAGTCAAATACAGACCAGTAGCGATACATCAACAGAAGAATCAGACGATAGTTCGGATGAAGTTTCGAGTAAGCGACAAAAATTAAATGAAAGTGTGCGCAACACCAATGAAGGAAACTTAAATGACAATACAGTGACGTTTCAAAGAAACACATTAATAGCGGAGCAGCAAAATTATCATTTGATAAGTGAGTCAGCTGAGAACGAATCATCGAATACAAATTTAAGAGCAAGATCAGAAACTGCTAATAATTACCAGTCTACTTCATACAAACATGAAGGTATTTTTATACTTTTTCAAATTTGTTATTATTTGGTAAGATGTGAAAGTTTGAATTTTGAACACAGATAATGGGAATAAATGGGAAGCTACTAAAAAGGATGAATGGGAGAAACAAGAGAAAGATAAAGATAAAGATAAGAACAATGAAGAAGCCGATAACTTAAAAATAAGAAAAATATTTCCTAATTGGCATATTGTACCGGAAGTGATAAATCGTCAAATAGGTAGCAATCCATTATTCGAAAGACGATTCTATAGTTCTTTATGTGCAGTAGAGCAGCTGCAACTTATGTATAAACTTAATGAATCCATATTGGTAAATTATTCATCTTGTAAATGTTATACATTGAACTACGCAGATTTATATATTGTATTGAAACCATTACTAAGTTATTCTTGTATTATTAGTTAATGGTATATATTTGATTATTAGTTACAGAATTATCAAATAATAAAACTCTTAAATTTTAATCACAAAGGAAATTTATTAATGTGTGTCATTTGTGATATGATTTCTATTTGGGATTGGGCTGTAGGAAAAAAAAAATATTCTTTTACAAATAAAGATAACTTCTTTATATCAGATGTATGTATTATAATTAATTATAGCATTGGAGATTAGAGTGTTGTATAATAATTATTTTAATGTAATTATATTAAAAGAATATGTTTATTAATCTTTTTCTAGGATTCATTCCAAAATGTCCTCTCCGAGAAATATTTTACTCGAAATATATAATATACGTAATATATACTGTATGTATATTAGAGTAAAATCTTCCTCAGTGGAGGACGTTTTTGGAATGTAGCCTTAATTAGTTTTCTTAATTTATAATTGTATGAGTTTAGACCAAGTGGCTGTCGTTGGAAAATCTTATAGCTTTTTCTGATAATTTTTATCAGATATATTTGCTGGATATTGAAAGCAACATATCGATGAAATTGGCGACACACGATGGAATCTTGAAATTGGCTATGCATCCTGAAATACCTTATGTAATTTTTTCTGCTGGAATTGATTCAAGAGTGTTATCCATTGATATCCGAGAAAGCAAATCAAAAGAGTGAGTAATCGCAATTAAAAAGCTTAAATATATATTTATATTTTTTTATGTAAGCTATGTTTATACCTTACGGCATATCCACTGTATTAATTTTTCATATTAAGAGTTCATTTGTGATTGATACTCAAGATTATTCAATACTTGCTGAACTAATCAAATTACAAGTAGGCTCAATCAATCTTCGGTATCTATCTTCGGTT
Source organism: Atta cephalotes (assembly GCF_000143395.1). Classification (NCBI taxonomy): domain Eukaryota; kingdom Metazoa; phylum Arthropoda; class Insecta; order Hymenoptera; family Formicidae; genus Atta; species Atta cephalotes. Next base: position 684,019 of record NW_012130119.1, on the reverse strand, counting down.
TCAGTTGTATGATAAAAATGTTTTTTTTTATATTTTTTTAATAAATCCTCTATAATATATAATTTTTTTGTCCGTAGGTTATTTGTAGTAAAGGAAAATTTGTTAAAAGTACCATTACACAGTATAAATTTTAATCCTTCAAACAGTAATGAATTATGTGTCGCTGGTCAGTCCTACTGTGTCATGGTATACGATCAGCGAAATGTTTCAAAACCGCTTTATAAACTATGGCCTAATTATGTAGTACGTCTTGTATTAAGTCCATTACTAGAAAAAAGTTTATAATGAAAGCAATAGAATAATATAATTTGTTTACGTATATGTTAATTAGAGGAAAGCCTCTTATTATGAGATAAGCGCCTAATATGAGATAACGGCGTTTTTATTAAACTAATAAATGCTATCTATTGGTTCCATCATGAATTTTTTGCTCTTAGATTGAAAATTATTTAGTAGAAGATTTATTATTAGATCATGTTTGTAGTTTTCATTGTAAAACAAGATTTTAGAATTTGGATGTCTTCAAGTTTCATTGAAATGAATCTTTAAACCTTGTTTATTATTTAATAAATAAATATTTGGCAATAAATTCTTCATGTAGTAATAGAGTAAGGTACTAATAAAAAAAATACGGGATATGTTGAATTGTTTAATTATAGAAATTAGATTTGATGATCGTAAAATCATAAGGCGTGGAAATCGTAATATGAGATACCCAGGGTATTTATAATATGAAATAATCCATGCTCCTGTGTTATAATGAAAATCGGTGCTAAAATATAAATTTTATTAAGCAATAATAAAAAAGACAACCGAAATGAACGTCGAGTGTCTATTTCTGTGATGTTTCATTCCAACTATCTTCTGAAGAGTTCTGGGTACAATCTATCGCATGCTCACTTTTCGCGCACATGTTTGTATTTTAGAAACATTAAATAAAGTTTTTTAATTGCAATATTGATATATTTTGCGTTTTACTATCGATTTCTCGGGGCATCTCATATTAGGAACACAATTTTTTGACTCTGCGATTTACTCACTTTTTACATTTCTTTAATTTTCAAAAAAAATAGAATTTAAATTAAATTTTATATAATTTTATATTTTATCTTAAAGTTTAATTCTCTTCAAAATGATCTATTATTTTTTAAATTCTGCCTATATTTCCAGCATTTACCCAAAATGAATTCGATATCTCATAATAGGGACTTTTCCTCTATTATATTATATATAAATGTTTTAGGTAAATAATGATTACGTATTTGTAACGTCTGCAACGTATAATTATAACGGAACAGAAATTCTCGTTTCGTATAATCATAAGGAATTATTCCTGTTTAATAAATTAAAAACATTATCATGTGGAGATTACGGCCATATGTATGAAAATTATGTGGATATATCACAACCGTGTAGGTTATATATAAAATGCAATTATTTTATAATTACATTGTTTTTTATTAACGATTATTATAGATCTTTTTAATTCTTAATCATTTTTTCTTTATGCGCGTTTAAATAAAGAAAAACTATAAAATTATAGTATAATTATATTATAGTTTTTCTCTAAAGTTTTTTTCTCTAGTTTTTCTATTATATTATAAAGTTTTTTTTCTAAGTGTATCACCGAATCCTGTTTCTGTATATTAATATACAAAAACAGAATTCGGTGATACACTTTTGAATTAATTTTCATATGTGTGTTGTTAATAACTTATTTAAAAAAAAAATTTCTATAAAAATGTCTCTTCTAAAATTTGTTATAGTACGCTATAGTTGAGAGAAACGATATTTTATATATAATAAATAATTCTGATTTATTAATATTTAATTAATTATTCATGCCTTTTGGTTAATTATAGTATATAATGGTTATTTTTTCGGACCTAAAAGCGAATATGTTATATCTGGATCCGATAATAATATATTTATTTGGGAAAAAAATTCAGAATGTATCATACAATATATGACAGGAGATACACTATTGGTAAGTTTTTCTATTTTATAAATTTAATATAAATAAATTTTTCTTATTTACAGTATGAACGAAAAAATAATGACTCTTTAAAATTTAATTTATATAGGTAACTCACTTGGCGAGTCATCCGCATATTCCCATTCTTGCGACATGCGGATTTGAGAACAACATTAAACTATGGATGCCTTCGAAAGGAAAACTTTCGGTAATGCAATCATTCGGCAATGTACGTATGTAAAAATTATCTCTTTATAAATCTCTTCCATTTTTTTTGTTATCTTAAGGATGTATCATTTAAAGACAATTTTTAATATCACATTCTTGATAAAAACAGTGGAACGCAGTAATGTAATCGATGAATTCATATGTTCTCTTTTTTTCACAAGTCCCACGCGAGAAATAGGGAGAAAAATAACAATTTCTTCCTCTGATTATTTGATTAAGCTCTACAGAGACATTATCTGTCATAGAGAAAAAAAGAGAGAGGTAGATTAAATTGATTATATATACACTATCATGTTTCTTTTACAGCATTTTTTTATGGATGATGATTCCATTATATTACCAACCAAATCGAGATGAAGATATCAACGATAACCATGTCATCGATGATGATGATAGTATTTAATTCCAATAGCTCCTGGTCGGATAGCTCTATCGAAAATAGTCTATTCAAATGCGGCGACGTTGAAAGAATACAGTGTCTTTCTTAAAACTGGTGTTTAAATTAATATGATTTAATATTGCGATGAAATTACATGTATAAAACATATCTTTTTATATTAAAAAGGAAAAATTGCAAAGCGATGAATTAAAATTGTAACCAATTAATTAATTAGAAATAGAAATATGAATCATTTAGTAATAGATATATTCGCGCATCAGTTACCGTGTTTTACTCCTGTTTTTCATTTTTCCATATTAATGTTTAATATTATCCCAAGCAACGAGTCACGATAACGACATCAAAATGATATTAAAATGAATCGGAAATGATTGAAAAATGACTTTTAATGATCATTTTGAAATCATTTTGATATCATAATGACTTTTTCTGCTTGAGATAATATATAACTTATTGCACTTTTTTATATTAATCGTTTCACAATTATAATAAATTTTACTGAATAACTTCACATAGTGAAATATAATATATATCGCCGCAACGTCATATCGAAGATGCTTTGCATTCTAGTTATTATTGGTCTTTTATATTGACTGAAAATGAACTATTTCATATCTCCTAGTACATATCTTGAATTATACATAAGTTGGTTTATTGTATTGTTATTTTTTAATATATGCGTTGAACAAAATAAAATTAATTAATAAAGAATAAGTGAAAGAAGAGAAATAAAAAGAGGAACATATTTTAAAAATGATAAATCATAAAATATGCAGAGTATGATTTTTACATAATCTTATTGTTAGTATCTCAATATTTTCGAATTAAAAGAACATTCTAAGTAAAATATATCGTTTTGATAATTTAATGACGAAGACATAAATTATTTTTTACAAGTTTAATTTTTAAAGCAATACATATTTTTTTCTTTTAAAGAAATACATAGGTTCTTAGGATCCATTAAAGATATTTTGTTACTATTTAGTTTTATTTCCTTCAAGAATTTGTTAAGTTCAATTATATATTCTTAATTCATGATATTCTTAATTCATGATAAGACTGTTTAAAAAATATTAAATAAATTGAGAGAATTTATTGCTCTTAAATAATTCGAGAGAAACTAGTTTTGTTAAAAACCAAATCTTTTGGAAACGACTGTATAAGGGCTGAACTTTTTATAAATGATAAGGCAAAGTGATCGATATCTTGACTTTCGTAAACGGACCCTTCGTGATTCAATCGAAGCGACAAAAAATCCTAGGAGATCCAGCAGCAAGTAATCCAGCAACGGCGAGAAGTAAAAAGATCAAGCATAGTAAGATTTCATTATTTCTCTATCGCACAAAAATCATTTTAAATATAAATGACTAGTAGTATAAAGAGTACTTTGATAATGAAAGATCTCTTATTTTTGTAAGTAGCAAATATGCTACAACGACGTTCATTATATATTTTCTCTTGACATTTTAATCTATTGTAAGGAGCATGAGAGAGCGTGAGGTAGACTTTCTATCTGCCTAAATTATTCTCCGCCGGCGAGTTGTACGTGCTGGCGAGGCACTAATGTGCGTGCTTCGACGAGTCCTATCATCTAAGACGTAGCCGCTCCTACTTACTTCCTCTGAATGGACATTGCAACCGATACTTTAAATGCAAGCCTGCTGTTGACATTTGTTTAAATCTTACTTAGTATACAATACACTTTGTACAGATTTTAAATTTAACTCTTTCTAATTTTAAATAGTAATTTGTATAAAATAGAAACTATAGACGTTATTAAAACAATAATAAAATAATTATTAATTTAATTAAAGTGACATTATTTGAAATTAAAATACAAGCATTAAAAAGTTTCTATTTTAACATTTTTATTTAATTAACTTATCATATTACTAAAAATAATCGGAAAAATTATTGTAATTAAATAATTTATAATTTATGACAAATATATATAAAATACATATAAAGAATATAACTAATGATTCTAGAAATTATTTGTATCAGTTGAACAGACTAGTGTCAGTGGCGCCATCCATTAGCAAGCAAAGAAATAATTCAAATGAAGCAATATATATAATTTTATTTTAATATAAAAGTATTAAAAATTTTTAATTTAAAGGAATGCTGTAGTGTCCAAATTGTAATGTTTAATGCTACACTTTATCTAATTAAATAGTCATAAAATTCTTTTAAAGGGATTTTTATTTGTTTTAAAAAATATATTTTTTACTTCAAAAATATGTAAGAATAATAAAGTTAATGTATAAAAAGTATTAAAAATCATATAATTATATAATTATATAATTTTTTCTATTTATTTTTCGCTACGTGATATATCAATACTCAAAGGAGTGTGAGACTTATGTGTAATGTTCCTTATTACAACTAAGGCATTGTAATTTCACTTTCTTAAACTGTTTAACATAATATACAACATTATGGTATAATAGATAACAGCAAAGATATATTCTCAATGTCCGAATTTGCATCTATAGGCCATCTACGCCTTCTATAAGGTCTTTTTTTTATTCTCTTGTGACAGATACAAAGTGCACAAGAAGGTTCGATAATTGAACTCCAAGCGGTTATTTCTCTCAATGGAGAAGCACTTATATATAGCATCCAACTCGTTGTTATTGATGAGTTCTAGCATTCGTCTAACCGACAATGTTCTGATCAATTGTCCTTTAGAAACCGTGCCGGTATTTTCTTTATCGTAATCCTAAAGAACGTATAATTATCAAATTTGCTCATTGTTCTTTTGTCTTGCAAAAAAAGAGAAAAAAGAAAACATTTTACATAATAAATAATTGTCTCTTCAATGACTGTATTGTGTATAACGTATAATTTAATGACAGCTGTACTAACTTTAAAGACTTCCTCCAAGTTCGGACTCCGCACTTGACACAGTTTATCCAACGCGGTGGCTACCTTCTGTCGTTCGTCAAAATTCAGGAAAGTTTTGCTATTCGCCTCGGAAGGCACATGTTGCAAGGGAACCACAAGAGGAACTTTTTCCAAACACCCAGTCGCAACGGCTTCTTCCACAATTGTCGCGAATTTGGTGTATTCAATGAAATCGGATCTTCAGAATTAAAGAAATACGATAATCATGAAATAAGAATGTGAAATTAAAGAAGAAATAAATGACGATAATTATAATATTATAAAATTAAACAATGTTTCAATAAAGAAAATAAATATTAACCCAGCAGCTTATCTATGTTCAAAACATCTAAAAAACATTAAATAAACATTATTAAATATATATTTATCAAGTTGGCCAAATTTGATAAAATATGTATAAAATGCGTATTACAATTTAGTAAAAGAATATTAATTACATAAATAAACTTGATAAATGTAATTTATTTTTATAACATTTATTAAATAATTTAAAAATAAACATATCAAATTTTATAAACATTTATTTTTCAGTTTAAACAATTTAAAATTTTTATAATTTATAAAAAAATTTATAATTTATTAAAAAATTTTTATAATTTATTAACCATTATTTATTAAACAATATTTTGAATGCAACTATATTGTTTAGAAAATAATTCGAAAAATAAAATTCGCTTGGGATTAATTTGCTTTGATTATTTTTTTCTATTTTTTAAATTTTATTCCTGTTCTTATATTTATTTTCTTATCATTTCTATTAACTGATTTTATTTCCTAAAATTACTGACTCTTATTGTCAATATTATATCTCCATACTTTAGAGGCGCCTGAAAAAGTTCTGTAATCGTATCTATTTCTGCAGTTGTTAAACCGCAACGAAGCTGATCTAGACCTCTAATAAAATCAAACTTCGAAATGACAAGTTGGTTGTGTCTATCAAATTGACGCATGAATTCGAGGACCTACGCGTTGTAAAAAATTATTAAATTAATTCTGAACTCGAATCACTTCTCTTTAATTAATAACAAATATAAATTACTTTAATTCTTTCGCGTACAACTTTAGCTTTAATTTTAGCTAAAATCAATACAATATTGGTCTCATCCTCGTGAGGTTCAGACGGTGGCCTTTCAGCGTTAAGTCTCTTTTTATCCTCCAACATGCGATAATATAAAGGTTCCACGATCGGTTGGAATTCTAGTTCCTGCAAAAATCGAGTGTAGTTAAAACCCATATCATCGTTATATCTTTTTTCCAGAGCAAACTCTTCTTCTGGAGACAAGAGTATGGTCGCCATAACAAGGACTTGTCTGAATTGCATTCGCGTCACATGACCGCAATTGTGTCTGCAAATATATAATTAATTCATAAAGTTCAAAAATTATTAATATCTTTTCATCATTAATGTTGGCAAACAAAATATACTATTAACTGAAATATGCCAAAATTGAAACAATACATTTTGATCGAAAATTATTAAGCATTCACTGTAATTTTCCAAGCAATTTTAATTTAAAATATTACTTTCGTATTTATTTTCCAAAAGTATATGAATGTATTAAATAAATTATTACATGTTAATTATAATAAAAGTTATAATAAATAAATATTTCTTAATTATTTAATTACAATTTATTGTATTAAATATGTATAACATTTTTTTAAATTTAAATTTTTCGTCAGTCACTGTCAAAATAAATTATTTGATTAACAATTATTTAAAGATGAATATACTTGTCGTAATCCTTAAAAAAATTGCTTCAAGAGAATTCTTCTTTCTTCGACTCGCTGTCTTATTCTCTGCATGATATCTTCACAAAGCTCTCTTATATCCTTCGGTTGGCATTGCCAACTTTGCACACCTTTTCGAGGTAATTCAGCTATATCTTGAGGTGGTGATTCCACTTTTAGGCTTGGCAATTTATCAAGTCCTTTTATAGTAAAAACTATGAAAATGAAAATACTAAACTAAATGAAAATGTCTATTAAAATAATAAAATGTAAAAACGGTAGCGCACACATAAGAAAAAAATGTTAAAATACATATACTGAGAACAAACATTCTTTAAATTAGAATTTATTTACACAACAAAATTACAAAACATATATATTTTTTATTCATTTCTCATTTACATAAAAAGTGATTTCCTTCTTTAAATATTTTTTGAAAAATTCGTTTGTAATCTTTTAATTGTATTACATTTTTATTATATTATCAATTAAATCAAATAAATTGTTTCATAATTTTTATAAAAATCTAAATATTATTATTATAAAAAAATAAATTTTAAAAACATTTTATTTTACGCCCAAAGAACGATTATATATAATTAAAGCAGAAAAAGCGTTTGTTCTGAGGATATATCATCAAAAACGTTTACATTTATTTTAGATATTGTACCCTGATCTATATCATCTTCGAATATACGCCAACATACGTGATCCGAATCATCTGGATCCTTGTAGAGAGCGATTAAGGCATCGATTTCAGGTTCAGTCAGCCAAAGACTGCCCAAAGATGAAATCTGAAGCGAGGTCAGCGCTCTTCGAAAGTGTGGGATAGTCACTCGACCAACATTCAGATATTCGAAATCCTATGATCCAAATCATTCGGTTCTTAATCAACGGATTAAACCGTTAATATATCACGCTCATGATAATAGGAGGATGCGATAGCGAGTGAGCTCATTGCGGGTAACGACTCATTGATATCCGCGCGCATATGGGAATTCAGCATACGTGATAACGTTAATTAGATAATGTTATCATGCTGAATTCTCATATACATAACGTAATTGGATCGCGAGAACCTTGAAAAATTCATGGATGCGTATGCGGTGCTCAAGAATGTGCCTCTGGATGCGTTTTATGATTTCCAGCGTAGGAAGCATCTCTTTCACCTCTTCCATCACTGGATGGAACACCATTTGCTTATCGAAGACTTGACTGGGTATAATCTTACCAATTTCCAGTCGTGGGAGTTTCGGCAGTTTGGCCGTAATTATTCGACCGGGAAATTGATCGAGCAACTCCTGAGAAATGTAACAGAGAAACTAAAGGTAACATACATTCCAGAAAACACATATAATGTTCTAATTCCCTATTTGTATAAATATTATAAATGTATATATGTAAAGATTATAAACAAATAAAGGTAAAAAAGATTCTAAGACTGACAATACCTTACTGAGATTCACCAATCCATATCCTTCTAAATAATGTTGAACTTCATCTACAGCTTTCACAAACGCTACATAATTTACGAAATACTCATCTCTGGAAAATCTCTTTACGAGCAGGCGAAATTCCTCAGCGCCAAGGACGATGCCCAGAAATTTTAAAATTCGACCAAAATGGACGAGACTAACTGTGTCAACATTCTTCGCGATCTACAAAGCATTTTATTAGAATGAATCGAAAATTATTAAACTTCTCTATTATTTGTACTTATTAAACTTAATAAAATAAACTTAATAAAATATTCATATTTTTACAATTTAATTACTTTTGTTTATTTTTAATATTTTATATCAAAATAATCCTTTTCTGAAGTAAACAATTATATCTTGAATAATAAAATAGAATCGATGATGCTTTTTTACATTACAAGCAAAACTAAATTATCAATGTATTCGTATAATTATTAGGCTTATCAAATACACAAAGACTAAAGAATAAATTACAGCTGCAATAATTAATGTTGCAAACCGTAAAGATTTATATTTTTATAGATGAATCATATCAAATGTACCTTCTCGTAATCTTGAAAATGTGGTCGAAGAGCAATTTTTTTTTTGCTCACCAACACGGCGATCTGAGTGATAATCAAATTCAATTTTCGTGTTTCCATGCCACTCAAAGTATTTACATGCAGCGGATTCTGCCATTCTAAACCGGTCATAAGAGTCTTGTTTTTTCCAAAATTAGGAACTACGAGAAATATCACAAAAATTATTATTATTATTATTGTCATTTTGCAAATTTGTATGCTATGCATGTCATTCCAATTATTTTTATATAAACTTTATATAAAGACAGATAAATAATCATATTATATAATTTTTTATATTAATAATCGCTTGTACCACTGTCGTGAATAATTTCACAAAATTGCGAATAAAGAATCCGACCGTCCTGAATTCGAAAATAATCCGTCAGATCGCAAATTTCTTTATCCGATAAGCCAATCACGCCTTTTAGTGGTCCAGCCAAAACGGAGAGAAATTTGGACTCTGCAAATTTAATAACTGATTATATGTGTACACATGTGTTTTATAATTAATTAATGCATTAATATAAAATAATCGTAAATTTTAGATACATTCGATAACACAAATTAATCAATTATCACTGCAGCACAATTTTTAAATAGATTTTAAATTCTACTAATGTTTATCTATATATGTTTAAATCAATGAATTACATATCGCAAAATTAAGATTATTCAAATATTTATTATTTACCTCTGCATCAATTGTTTCATTGCACAAACATTCACTTATAACTTTAACTCCAAATTTTAAAAATCATACATTGAAATATAAATGTAAGATATATATATATATATATATATATATATATATATATATATAATATAATATATATATTATTATATATAATAATAATATATTATTATAATAAATAATACATATATACATATNTAGTAGAGAAGTAAATAAAATAAATAATAGTATA
>NW_012130119.1:665778-673794 GCF_000143395.1 Atta cephalotes | reverse complement strand
TTCTACTATACATAGTTCTTATTCACAACTATACTACTATAACTTACTACTAATTAAATATATACTATATAATAATAATAGTATATATATATATATATATATATATATATATATATATATATAAACGTGAATAATTTAGCAATTTTTATAATTATAACTAATAAATAAAGTCAATTTTATTGTATTAAAAAAAACATCCAATAATTTCGAAACATTCTGTGAAGGGATAAGTAAAAAAAATAGTATATATAATGGAAATTCAAATTAATAATTTCATTACATCGAGAATGTTCAGAAATAAACATTCTCACACAACAACTAACTTTAAAAGTGCTTGAAGCGATCGCTCGTCTCGGTGCCAATGTCCGATATTTATACCTGATATTAAAAAACGTCTATCGGGATCCAGAGGCTTGTAATACTCCCAAAGATCGAGTCCAACGCGAAATACGGCGGCTCGTATCTTATTGCAAGTATGCCAGACATCGTACAAATTAAGAACCTAAAATCGCTCTTTTTATCAGAATGCTTGAAACTAATGTCTTCCTATCTGCGATTTTTTATCTTCAAAAAAACGATGGGAAAGACATTTGTTTTTACCTGCTGTTCCTGCGGCATATTTATACAATTTCTTTCGCGGATTTTACGAAAATTTTACGCGACGTTGAGAATTAAGTTGGTTATCAAAGTTTTATTTAGTATCGAGACAAAAATCGATCGTGATGAAGTAATGTGCATAGAGTAGTCTTAAAAGAAAGATATAAACTTTTTTTTAAACAAATAATTATTTATACCCATAAACTATAACAGTAATTTGTACGAACAATGTCGAATTAGATTTAATTATGTCCTCCTCGGTATCAACCCAGTATCTGAAAAATTATGTATTCGGCAATGACTACACGAATCTATTTCTATCTATTTCAATTCTTTGATTTTTCGAATACTGGGAATGTAGACGAACTTCAATCTCATCAGTTCCATTTACTCTTTATCTTTTTGAACTAAATTATTTTTAGAACTAAAATTAGTTCAAATTAAATTATATTGGTCGAAATGGACCAATATAATTATTATATATTAATTATATTATTATATTATAATTTTATTATATTATAATTATTATTATATTATTATAGATATATAAATTTCAGTATAAAAACACGTTACAAAAATGTATGAAGTATGATATTAATATGTAGTCATATATGTTGTATGTGATGCGTCATATACGTAAGTTCTATTAAATCGATAAAACAGATTCCCTAATGTTTTATCCACAGATAATTGTGCTTTGATCAAAGTAAGATAAAAACGTTTCCTGTAATATCAAGCAGAAAGAAACTAGCTCTATTCATGCAGGATAATGTCTACGTGGTTCTTTTCTATGCTATTTGACAAGGACGATCAAAGACTGGAATTCAGTTGGTTCTTATTTCAAGACCGTCTTAAATAATGTCTTAAAACTAATTCAGTCCTCTAATTGGTTCGTGACACCAAGACAGAACTTATTTAAGACGGTCTTGAATATATAATAAGAACTGACTATGAATACCGGCCAAAGTTGATTATTCGTCTTTGTCTAATCCATGTCGTAATAGTATGGAAAAGAACCACAACGTGGACATTATCCTACGAAGTTTGGTATACGAATAAAAAGGCAGGGATGTCCACTCTCAAGTTTCTTTCTGTGGGTATGATTAACGTAATGTTACAAATACTTTAAAGCAATTTTTGATTGGTCAATTTGTAAAATTCTTTTCTATACTTGATCAACCAAACGTATCAAAGCATTTTTAGCGAGACTTTGATTGCAGCCTTATCCAATGTCGCGGATTTATAGATGGCGTTATCCGCGCCAACTCCAGCGTCATAGCGAGAGAAAGACGCATTTTTTGTGGCCATCTACAAACATCACCGATGCAACCAAAAATGCCATGTCGTTGTATGCTGCTTGATTTCATTTCGCCGATTGTTTCAGAAATCTATATTACAATAAATCTACTTGTCTCGCGTATTCCAGTATTGTTTTATAGTTTTTGAGAAGTAAATGAGCGTGGATGAAATCACAGCAAAATTGAGCGGGATTCTTGGCGATCTTCCATTGGTCGATAGTCGAGAATAGTGTCTTTCAGCGATTTCATTGGCTATCTCTCTCTCCCGCCAGTCGCGTCGCGTGACCGAAATTTCTGATGCGTATAGTGCTAAATCCGTCTCTTTTCCCATCCCTTCCTTCCCCCCCTTTACTTCTCCCACTGATGACGCATTCTCTAACCATCGATCCGAACGCATTCAGGAACGTAAAAACTAGACTTATCTTGGTTCCCATTTTTTTTCACAGCGAACAAAACTTTTTATTTATTAAAAAATTTTGCTATATAACTGTTTACAGATCTCGCTAATGATAAATCACTTCTAAAATAATTCGGTATGAAGTATTATAAATTAAATGTTAAAAAATTTAGAAAACAAATTTAATATAAAGAGATTCTACTAATTATAGATCTTAAATTTTTAAAAATTTCAATATTTAACAATACTTATATATATTTTTAAATAGTTCAATATTTTTAGAAGTAAGACAATAATTCGATCTAAAAGCTAAGTAAAATAATTTTTAATTACCTACGACTGATCATATTTTAATAAACGATTCAACAATAAAGTTTAACAGACGAAACAAAAGCTATTAATTCAAGCCGAATGAAGTTCTCGCTGTTAAGACGTTCTCGCTGTTTACATTCATGAATGAAACTCATTGAATGAATGCTTAATGAAAACACATTTTCATTCACGCAGGGAACAATCGAGGAATCTAACAATAAGTCAAATTAGAAAAAAAACATTTTACGTTATTTTTCATAAGATTAACGTGAGAACATAACGTTAGATCGCGTTTGGTCGTAAAAGGGATTCACGATATTTACAGATCGAATCCGAGGGTACCTCAGACATGTCGAACGATCCTGAGCGAAGCCACGTGATTGGTCAGCAAAGTCGTACGTCCCAAGATGCCTCGCGCGTAAATTGCCGGCGGGAGGACCTCCGGGCTGCGCACGACGCCGTACTTTCTTCTCCATTGGGTAGTCGAAGAGAACGGCTGCGTAACGAGCTATCTACGATCATTCGAGTGGCTTTGTGCTCACAGTGCATCGTGGTGTGCCGCGTAACGTAACTTACGCGGGTAATCCGGTAATATCGACAGATAAAAAGCAGACGCGATGGCCGATCAGGAGAACAAGGATTTCAGCGACGACATCGCGGAACAAAACTTCGCAGAGCAGAACGGCGAGGCCGAGAACAACGGCGAGAACAACGTCGCAGAGAACAATCAGGAGTCGCAAGAAGACAGGTAATTCTCCTCCCGGGTCTCCTGTTTGCTCGCCCCTCTCGTACCGCAAGCTAATTAATTGTCCCGGATTGCGCGATCGCTTCGTACTTCAGGCGCGTTATAGCCCGGCGATCGCGCGAATCGGCGATAACTTCGCGACAACGCGGCCGACCGGGCCGCGCGCGCGCGCGCGCGAACGAGCGAGCGAGCGAGCGAAGCGCGTCGGCACGCGTCTCACAAAATGGCGGAGGCGTTGCGTTCCGCCGCGGAACGTAATCCGTTCGCATCGACGTCACGACGAACGCCTACGTTTCGACGACACGACCTCGTCGCTTCTCCGTGGCGCGCCGTGTACGCGAACATCCATATTTCGCGGTGATTCTCCATTCGCGATTAGGATCCATTAACGAAAGAAGCCGGCGGCAATAATGGCGGTGTAAGAACGAGTGGAGGCGCCGGCAGCGGCTCCGGAAAGGGCGCGCCCGAAGCGTCGTAGCGTCATAAGAGGGAGAGAGAGAGAGAGAGAAGGAACGAGAATAGAAACGATGTTGTGCGTAATAATGTCGAGGAATCTTCCACACAGCACGTACTGTTTTCGTGCTGCGCGAAAAAGAACGGAAATTTGCACGTTTGCTATCTGGGCGCGCTCCGTTACAAACTTCCGTTGCAAACACGTGGAAATCTTTGTCCCTTGTAGGCTCGCAGAACCGAGTTACTTGAAGCATTGGATGAATAAAAAAAAATGTTAGTACTGTAAAATAAAAATAGAATTAATTCCAGTAAAAGAAATATATTGGAAACGAAGAAATATCATTCAAAAAGAGGGCAATGCGCCGAAAAAAGTCCCGCCTCGTTGGCTGTGTTCTATTATTCACTGTAGGTATTGAAAATCTGTATATATACATATATATATATATGTATATATATATATATATACATATATATATATATGTATATATATATATATATACATATATATACGTAATGAGTTATAGATTTTCAGTATTCGAGATGAATAATGGGACGCAGTTATTACGCACTTCACACAAAATGTGTGTTGGTGGATCTTAAATTCTCGTCTGCCATTGTCTCGCGCTGCTCTCTTTTTTCTTTTTCCTCTATTCCTTTTTTTTTTCAGCGTAACGGATCTCGAGCTGGATGAATTTGACCAGAAACTTCCTTTCCTCTAATTTCAATAAAAAAATACAAGACATTTGTGTAAATAAAAAAATTACCTAAAAAGTTATAATTTTGCGATTCTGCGCGCGTCCTATTTTTTATTTCTCCCGTTATATTGTTCATATTATATATCAAGAGAATTTTGATATTTATTTTTCTTTGTATCATTTTTTTATAATTTTTATTTGCTCTTCGTATTTCTGCAGCCTTGGATTTTTGCAAATTTTTACGCTATTTGGGATATCTTTTTGCAAAAAAGGGTAAGCATTGGATTTATTTCAATTTCACAAAAGTATATAGAATGTTTCAGGATATAAAATTCAGGAAGCGGACATAATCTTCAAATTCTACTTAATGTAGGTAAATTGAAATATAATAAAATATAAACAATTAATCTATTGCCTCGTTATAGAATAAGATGGATTTTTGCAATAATGTTGACTGAATATGAATTTGAAGATACACCTCCTTGTCCTCCTCCTATCCTATAATTAAAAATAAAAATGTTCAAGGGACACGAGTTTCACGTGTATAAAATAACGGAAGTAAAACAGCCAAATGCCGGCGCTCCACTACGTCTTGAAATATAATAATTAAAGATTTAAATGAGATAATGCATGCTATATTACGCAAAAATAATTTAAGACACCACTATATAACGGCGACTAAAGGCGCTAGTTTATAAATTTATATGTGCTGTTGTTGCGAGGTATAACATTTATCTGTTTTTGAAATTTTTCGTAATTTTGTGTATTAAACTCCTTGTTTTCTATCCCTATCTAGTTAATGATATAATTGTAGTTCTCTGTAATTGATAAAGAGAAATTGTGGGTTCTGCAGTCGATCAATTTTTGCGAACGCAACATCATAAGCAAATAATAATCCGTAATGTTTTTATAGAGCCTAAACTTTCGAGTACATTTTTTGGCCAGCCGAGTCTTCTATCCTCGTACGGTTCATTGCAGCTGAATTATGGTAAACAGTCAATTGATTTACGATTGACAAATACGTACACTTACATGGGATCGACGTGAACCGCAAAACCTTGCAGTGATTTCCGAGTCCTAATTATTGCGAGAAGTCTACTTCAAGTTCAAGTTCGTCACGTTCCGTCATGACACAAGCACTGGAACTCAAATTAATTTCGTCAAATCGATAAAGTCTCGCACAGACACACACTTGCCTGCTGGGTCACGCGTAGAGTAATTTCCGATCCAAATGCTGTTTGGGCGTGACCAAAGCACAAAATCATAGGGACAATGCGAAAACGTCCAGTAGGTCGGAACGCCATTTAACCCCAGTTTATGTGGCTTGATCTACAGGTGATCGACAACGGTTTTCACATGGCGGGCGGCTCACAGGTGGAAAACGTCACCCGACCAGCAACTGATTACCGGCGAGTGACTGGTGCCAACGGTATTTATCACCAGCCATAAATAAAAAATAAAGAGTCAAATATAATAAGTAAATCAATTAATCGTGTTGACACTGCCAAAAACAAAGTCAGAGCAAAAACCGAGCTTGCAGCTCGTTGTTAGAATGCAGAAAACGAATGAAAAAAAATATATATATATAATATATATCAGAAATTGAAACCATTCTTGCATTACATCGCAATTTGTCTATGAGCGTTGTAAACAAAGAGAGAGAAAGAATGAGAAAGAGACAAATATATAAATAAACACGTACATGTAAAATATAAATAAATATCCCATATTGTATCCATCTATATTATATCCATATAGATATGTCGATCGAAAATATCAAGAGTTGTCTTATCATTTAAATCGTAATGAAAACAATCTTTTTAGCTTTTCGATATAGAGTTGCAGTCTATCCTAGCATATACCATATTCTTTGGGCCAATCTGCAGTCAGTAACCACTTGGAAAAATTAAATTCTTGTTTCCCTTAGGAGCAGAGCTGTGATATGTCTACTGGAGTTGTCTAACTATTGCTCGGGTTCTCACACAAACGTCGATGAATAGTATCTTGTTCTCTCGATGCATTGATTTTTTACATACCTATATACTTTTTTCCAAGTTTTCTTTTCGATTTTTTCTTTCTTTTTTTTTTACAATTGAACATTCAAATCAAGGTTTCTATGGTGTGAAAAGCAGTTCTTCTCTGGTTGTTTCTCGTAACTTTATACAAAGGACAGATGCATATATCGTAAGCTATCTTTATCAATTCTCATTTATTCTAGGAATGGTATTCTATACTCTTGTAATTGCTTTGCATTGTAATTATGTTATCATTGTAAGAAGATTTTTCTAAATTTCGATAATGGGCGATCTAATTAGCCGTAGATTAAATGCGTTTGTTTGTCGTAGATATATATAATTATACATAGTCTTTACATATGTGCGATGTTTAATTGAATAAAATATTATTCTTCATTTATATAAATCTTTTTGATGGTCGATACAGTGCCCCTTTTGCGAATGACACTACAGGTCTGTTACGTTACTTGCATATCGTCTGCATTCAATTTTTTCATACCTTAACACTGATTATATAGTCTTTCCAGGGGTCAAGTCGACATTTTTTTTTTTTAAATAATAATAAATGGGATTTTTAGATTTTTTTCGTTTTTTAAAAGTTAAATTCTCGTTTCGATCTTAATCCTTTATATTAATACGTTCGAGAAATTCACTTAGTGAAATAAATTCGTTCCGTTGCTTTGCAGGTCAGCCGGGGCTAACCAGGATTCTCTGAACGATAGGTATTTTCAAACTTTATTATATTTTTCTTATTTTTTTAGCATGTCGGTGTTAAGAGTGAAAGAAAAGTTGCGCGACGATACGAAACGATGAAAACTACTTGATGCTCAAGTTGTGTATTCGAGTAATAACAGACTATGACCATTCCGTAACTTGTAACAGTCACTTGCGAAAGAGGCCCAAATACATTTCCATCTTCCGTTTTCATTACAGATAACTTTTTTGCGCGCAGTTGCAGAGATTTGAGAATTTGCCAACATCGTAAGCCCGAATAGCAATCCTATTTAGATGATAAACCGTGAATTTCTCTTTACGAACATTCGGTTTTGCAATAATGATTAAAGACTTAAGACGAATGTCTTTCATTCTCTCTTATTAATTTTAATATTTTCTGTTTTCCTTTTCTTTCGCAGGAAATTATTCGTCGGTGGTTTAAGCTGGGAAACGACAGACAGTAAGTAACTTTTTTTTTAAACCTATATTCTTTTAAAAATTTATTTTCTTTATAAAATCTTAGAAAAATAAAACAAAAAAGATCAGCGATGATGATTTATTTCTTTGCCCTTAGGACACCTTTGGATGACAATTGTCATGTGAAAAGAACTTTTTACTGAGCTTAAATTACAATATTGTTCATATAAATATTTTTTAAACGATTTAAAGAATTCTTATAAAGTGATTATTTTATACATTTTTAGAGGAATTGCGAGAACATTTCAGCGCATATGGTGATATTGAAAGCATCAATGTCAAGACAGATCCAAATACGGGACGATCGAGAGGA
>NW_012130119.1:663556-665758 GCF_000143395.1 Atta cephalotes | reverse complement strand
AATTAAATAAGAAAAAATAATTTTCCAGATTATGTCTGCTGGTGATCATGTTATCAACAACAAAAAGGTTGATCCTAAAAAGGCAAAAGCCAGACATGGGAAAATATTTGTCGGCGGGCTTTCGACAGAACTTTCCGATGATGATATCAAGAATTTTTTCTCACAGTTTGGAACTGTAAGTACTTTAGCGTTTCTGTATATTTTAGCTTAAATATCCTTAAACAAGAGAGTCCTCTTATTAATACAAAAATCTAAAAAATTTTTTAGATTGTCGAGGTAGAGATGCCGTTCGACAAAACAAAAAATCAGAGGAAAGGATTCTGTTTCATCACTTTTGAATCTGAACAAGTGGTGAATGAACTGTTGAAGACTTCGAAACAAACGATAAATGGTAAAGAGGTAAGTAATGAATAAAAAATCGAATTATTTCGAAGCTTTAATAAAATATTTGTAAAATCTATTTTAAAATATTTAGATTATTATTTCTAAAATAAATGTATGATTTCACATTTTATTTTTCTCTAAGACGATAAAAAGACCGATCGACAAAAATGAAACAAAATTTAAATTTTTAATGTAGATCTCATTGCGACTAATTTTAATAATATTATATTCATCTTTTACGTACATGGAATGTTTATATTGTTAGTTCTATGTATTATTAAATGCATGTAACGACAAAATTTACAAACATTTTTTACAAACAAATTTTATAACATATTTTTTAACGAATTATATCGCTAAATAATTAAAAAAAAATAGCAATGATTATATTTGAAATATTAAACAGGTTGATGTAAAGAAAGCAACACCCAAGCCCGATGGAATGATCGGTATGCGCGGTGGACCCGGCGGCCGTGGCAGTCGTGGTGCCAGAGGTGGCCGAGGTCGAGGATTTGGTCAAGGTGGATGGGGACAGGGTGGTTATGGCGGTGGTTACAGTGGTGGCTACGGTCAAGGAGGATACGGCGGTGGCTACGATGGATACGGATACGATTATTACGGTGGGGGTGGGTACGGAGGTTACAGCGGCTACGACTACAGTGGATACGGTAATTCCATTAACTATTACTAAAATCGATGATAAAATGGGCATATGATGTGCCGATCATTATCAAGATTTATTTTGCTTTTTTCTCGTGTGTCTTGTTTTCCTTCGAAAAAGAAGCTATAAATAATAATTAACGGCAAGATTATTCGTTGTTACCGTCCCAGTGTATTCGGTAGGCGATTATGACAAAAATTATAGATACCTGAGGAAAATATATGCATATTATGACTGATTTAATTCCTTTGTCGTGCATTCAAATTGCTTAACTTCTCTTCATTTTTTTTTATTTTTTATTTTTTATTTTTTTTTTTTTTATTTTTTTATTAATCTAAACAGACTTGTGTTTACTTAATGAAATATAAATTTATATTGTCAACTTCGTTAAATATGTATTATTCAACAGTAAGAGGAAATGGAATGATCAGAAATTTTATGTATGTATTATACTGGGTATTAAGTTTTAGTATTATAGATATAAGTAGGAATACGAGTGCTGGTTTATGGACAGATCAGTAACAATTCTAATTTGTTCATATTAATACATTTAAAAAAACATGTATTTTAACTATTTTAACTTGAATAATTTTAATTTTATAGACTCCAAAAAATATGACAATTATTTTATTAATTTTATCATTGATATGGTACTTTGTTACTTATATAAACCAGTGACTCGAACTTATGAAAATATTTTTCGAATTATGTTTTTTCAGTATATTACAACATAAATCTGTAACAAATCCGATTATTGAAAGGCTACATATAGAATGAACATAATTCGAATTATTTTCTACTTTTAATCTATTTTAAAGCACTGACTGTTTATCGCATTATATTAATCTATACATCATTTGCTAAATTATATTCTTTAATATTCTACTAATATTGAAATTGTATATACATATACATGTATAAATAAGCAATTAACAAAGTTAACATAAGAAAAAATATAATAGGTAACAATGAATGTGTGTGTGATGTTTAATGTCACGTTTGCGTTTTATAATATTTATCGATATATTATCACATACAATTAATCAATAATCAATCGATGTAAGTATTTTCTTTCAGATAAAATTTTGATAAAATTACAATTATTTTATATATCGATATATGTAAAACAATGATTTTTGAAATGATGGATTTAATAA
>NW_012130119.1:645989-662282 GCF_000143395.1 Atta cephalotes | reverse complement strand
CTATGTTTATTTATGGATCAAGGGCTTTATTTTTTATATAAGTAATCGTTAAAACTAAAAACTGCAATTGGGTTAAAGAAATGCTATATATGACATCATTGTAAGATTGTATCCTTCAATCCTGTTAGCTGTTAATCCTGCCACATTTTTCACGCATGACATTTCATGTTTTTTCCAATGATCATCTCATCTGCAATAAAATCGCGAAGGCTAAACACATGCTCTTATGGAAGTGAGAATGTACTACTTTTGTATCTCATATGACTTAAGATTACTTTCACGGCATGCTTTTTTTAAAATCGAATTATTAGATAAAGGATACAAGCGTGAATTCATCTACATGTCTGTTTTATCTACAATTAACTATTAAATAAAAAATATTTTTTATTAATTTCTTTCATTTTTTTCGCTATTTTTGTCGGGATGTGCTGTATAATTTTTTTTCTCTAACTATGTGCATGTTCTTTCTGATACAGCCATTTTTAGCATGATAAATCTTTTTTTGTTTTTTTTGTTTTTTTGTTTTTTTTTAATGCATGCCATTTCTGAATTCATACTGCTCAAAATAACGTGTGTTATAATATTAAAATTTAAAACTACACTAACGATCAGAAATTGAATGAAAAAATCCTTTGGAAAGTATAACTTTTTCGTTCATATGGAATACTACAACAGTGCGTTACAGTACAAATTGTATTTAGAACACATTTCATAGACATGTGTTTTCTTAATAATTGTTAGATGTGTAATTATACAAAATAATCTTTAGTGAATACACATTTCTTGTTTTGCGCGCCACGTGCATAGATTTTTCCTTTTAATGTAAAAGGAAATGAATAATCGATATATACATCGATAACTGATTCCTTTGTTTCTTTATACCGTGTGTTCCATGAAACGCAGACGGATATGGATATGGCAGTGGTAATTACGACGGTGGCTACAGTGGCGGGCGCGGTGGCGCACGCGGTAAAGGTACGCATTGTAGCGTCCTTTCCTTTATATTTATATATTCCCCATCCATATCGTTATACATTTTAAGTGGCATACATTTCGATTGAATTATCGCCTACGTCTGTTTTCTCATGCAGTAACTACATTCATCTGTCCTTATTCTAAACTGAATCTCATTCTCTTCAGTTCTATTCCTCTGTCCTCTATTTAAATTCCTTTTTTTTTTCTATCTTTGTAACTATTTGTTCAACAAATGGAAAATGTGTTGTATGTAACATATATTATGTATATGTGTTGTATGTGTGAAAAATATGAATGAATGCAATAGAAGAGAAGTTAACATTTCGGGATAATTTATATCGATAATTTCATGCATAAAAAAAGACATTCGAATTATGTCTAAATACATATATATATCGTGGAAGCAAATTGTAACAGTTATGTATTATTATGTTGTAAATCAGAGCTGTCTAAGATCAGTGTTTTTTGGCTTAAAATTGAAATGTGTCGGAATTCACACCTATTATCATTCCTCTATTCCTTCATTGCTGTTTTATCGTAGCATGCGACACTCGATCTCAACTGAAATCGTTAAAATTTTTGATCTTTTTTTTTGGTCTTTCACTATGGTCAAGTAAAAGTATTCTATTACTAATAATATTAGGTGTGGGAAAAAAATTCGTGGCATTTTTCCCGTTACATCTAACGGGAAAAACGCCACGAACTTTTTCCCACACCTAATATAAGATATTATTATTCATAATATATTTAATTAAAAAAATATAAATAACAGAATACTTTTAAACAATGAAAGACACAGGTCAAAAACTTTTAACGATTTTAAACTAGCTCCGAAACGCTACAACAAGCAATGAAGAAAGAAGTAGAAACGATAATAAATATGAATAACAATACTTTTCGATTTCAAGCCAAAATCACCGATTTTGGACAGCTTTGTTGTAAGTTATCTGCGATTATCGATTTTTATCATTTATTTTGCAACTGACTTATAATATCCATAGGTCAGTGAATTTTATTTAAAAACATAATATTATCAACTATTATTACGTAACTCAATTGTTTTATGAAATATATATAATATTTTGATTAACTTTGAATATTCCTAAAAACTTCTCTTTCTACATGGAGATATAGCAGTTTTTTTTATATATACTGTATTTTATATATTGTTTTTTTTATAAACGTAATAGAATCGTTTAACACTCGCATCCAATGGAACGTTATCCTATATTATTTAGCTGTCGCTAGAGCTTGAGATATGGAGGAAGGGGAAAGTATAAATTACACAGCCTGCAGCTTACTACCTTAGCCTGTAGCCTCTACATAGATAATACTATAGTTTTCTCTCTTACATTTATATTTATCTATATCTAATTACTCTCTAAAGCATTTGTGCGATTTGACAGTTTCTTTTATGTACAGTTTCTATACATAAGTTTATATGCTTAATCTCTTATAAAGATAAACAAGTGATGCAGCTAGGACGATTAGACTAATAAAGTGCCATGTGGGTATGTGTTTCAGGAGGTTCAGGCTACGGTGGCAAGCAAAGGGGTGCTCGTCAGAACCAGAGGCACCAACCCTATTAATAAAGGAATCCTCCTTATTTATGACCGCAATGCAATTCGCATTGTAACTGCCGGTGAGTCACTGTCCAATCTCCTAATGCTCTTACATCCATCTCTGCACTAAATTACCCAATTTTAATGTGCACAAATAACTTTAATTTTGTACTTAAAAAAATAATGCACAGATTTTTATAAATTATGTATTCTTTATAAGAATCTAAAATCATAACTTTAAACAAAATAAAATAGTTACAAAAAATGAAATTTGGTTTTTTGTTTTTTTTTTTTTTTTTTTTTTTTTTTTTTTTTTAATCTGTTTAGGAACAGTTACTTATACTCAATTAGGAATAAGCTTTCTTAAATTTTTAAGTAAATTTTTAAATAAAACCAAAGCTTGTATTTTTCTTGTAATTCTTAATTCGAAATAGCTTTTTATCTGGAATTATTGTTCTACGTTTTGCATATTTCACACGTTGCTGCTTTTTAATGCCAACTTTTGTTAACCATTCCATTTCTATTTCTGTTTCAAATAAATGTTTCATTTGCTATGCTCCGTCCATGTTTCATTTGCTATACTTTATTAATTTTAACAAATTGATTTGTATAATATATGGCATAATGCAATACGAGTAATTAAAAGATTAATATATTCCTTTCCTTTTCAGGTATCGCAAGCCGCGGTTTCCGTTTACAATCACATTACAACTCGTCCAATCATTCCATTCAATATGTATCAACATCGGCCAATATTCAGAAAAACAAGATTCGAACAGCATGAAATTTTACAGAAACCGTTCCAATAATATTTTGTTGATTTTGTTTTTGTATATACATATACGCGCTTGCTTTTTTCAACTTATAAAAACATTTGCGTGCACGTGCGCACGCATTGTGTATATCGTGAATGAATACCTAATAATAATAGTAGATTATTTTAATTTTTTCTACAAAACACGGCGAACAATGAACTATTATAAAGCAGTAAGCACGCAATATGTTTCTATATGGCATGCGAAAAATCGATTTAAAAACCGGATAAATCGTGCTGTTTATAACGACCGTGTGAAATAATATAAAAGGATTACTTCTTCCTTATTAGTAAGATATAATAATAGGATTAAATAAATTCGTTTTGTGTACATAATATATATCTCATACATACATTTGTAGTTTTGTTCTGACCTCCTATATGGCAACTTAATATTTTTTTCTTTTTAATACACGACATGTACACAAGATTTATGTCTGGAACGTAGAGATCATCATTTATACACATAGATTTAAATAAAAGACTGACACATACATAAAATGGAATTTATCAGATTTATTAATTAAAGATCTTATGCTCTACCGATTCATAACATCGTTGTAGCACACACATGTGTAAGCTTAATATGCAAACTAATATACCTGGTGTGTGCTATGACAAGATTTTGACTCGATCATAGAAAACAGCGCATGTACATTATATTTATATACAAACAAGTTCATTCTAACACGAGAAGATTGTCACAATAAAATTTTTAAAGTACATCAGACGATATTGTATTGAAAATACAATGTTGGGATTATGTATTTTTTGTCCGAGTACATATTGTTCTGATCTTATGTCTCACAAAAGTATTACGTTATATAAATTTAAAAGGGATGGTCTTATGTTAGTGGTTTATTTAAAATAAATTATGTTTATATATATATACCAATTTGTGTTCTTTAGTGTAACCATTAATAGCCATTTATTCAAATCTTGCGATTTTTCTTAGCTTTCCTTTCCTTCCCGAACTTTTAATATTTAATTCTTATAAAGATTTACATAGTTTGAAAAAATTATACATTTTCTTTGAAGATAATGTGACTAAAGTTAAAAATAATAAACAAAAAAAATGATTATTTGAATGTAATTTTATATAAGCTAAAATTTTTATTGAGTCTTAATATTTTTCTCGCATTTTATTCAAAAATTGAATAGCTTAGAAACATTTTTGAATAATACTTTGATACATGGATAATAAAATTCAATTAATAATGTATTAATTATTATCAATCGCTAATGGCAGATATTTTATTCTTGATAGATATGAAAATATAACTTCTATTGTTCCCATAAAATTATTTTTATTTTCCGAACAGATTTTTTAGGGGCAGGGAAAAAGTTTTAAATTATAAGAAATTACAAAAAAAATTTCAATAGTTATATAAATTTTTTTAAATAGTTTTAATTTCCATTTATCTTTTACATTTGATCCACGAAAGCGGAGGCTAGTAAGCGATCGAAACACGAGAAGGCGTCATTGAGATCACTATCTTGGAGATTAATGAGCCAAAGCTACAAGCTCTCTAATTAGTAGTACTATTAATCTCATCCAGCTAAGATTAGTCCGTTCTCTCATTTAACATGTTCTCGCGTTAATGACAATTGCATCTTAACTAAATTCATTTAACTGATTGAGCTGTTAAATTAGACGCTTTATAATTTTGCAATTTTCTTTAATAAAATTAAAACTTCTATCATTTTATTATCCCTTTTGCGAGAGATGCAAATACGAATATATGGATACTAAATATATGGATTTAAAAATAAATATTTCTCAGTTTCAATCACAAACTAGCATATTGGATTTTTGCATTTTCATACAAAGCATTCCAGAGAAGTTATAAAAAACAGCATCGTAAATTTTTATAACGAAGTACCACTGTAGAATTCCATTTTAATCATTCAAGGGAGATATTTTCCGAGTCCAGTGAGAAATAAAGTTTCGTTCAAAGCAAGAAAGTTTATTACTATCAATATGTGCACTTTAATATTTCGGAAGCTTTTACAAGTTTTTTTTTCTTTGGCATCACTTTTTTATCTAATATCTTTTTATCTTACTTATCATTAGTTCAAATTTTACAATTCCAACACTTGAATATTTTAGAAATAAAAAGATATTTTTATCCACTCTTCACATCTCAACTTTTTACAGGATGAGATCTCTATAATAATAGAAGTTCCGCATTTTTATACTAAAAAACCAAAATTAAAAATAAGGCGTGTTAATACTTTGCGAACTAGCATGATATTTCCTTTTTGCAATATACGTTAAATGAATAAATAGTTTCGTTTATTATTTTATTAAATAATATTTTTTAATATTAAATTAAATAATGAATGAAACTCTTCTATTCAAATGTTAAATAATTTTTTTATCACTCAGTATAAATATATGTATATATATATATATTTAGTACAAGAACCATTAATTTAACTATTATTTTTTATTAAATAAATATTTATTTATTGTAAATGTTAATATTATTGAAAAAAAATATTAAGATTTATTTAAAAATTACATTTTTTTCTTAGTGCACGTATATAAAGTATGCTGATCTTCCCGGTGCAATTAATGCAAAAATACATATTATTTGTTTTGATATGTAATTAAGTAATGTCGTTGATCCGAAATAGATTTTCAATAATTATTGCGTCGCCTATCGATATCGAATCCAATTTGAATCCACGTTTATTTCCAATCCGGATCCTTTAGATTTTACACTATGCTCGTGCAAGATTTCGTATTCGGTCTGACAGATCAATAGTAACTTTCGGTTACTATTCAGTGCGATAGTCGAGTTTTGTACCAAACAATCTCCGGCTGCGGTACGACAACCGTTTCGTACTTTGTGGCGAAGCCACCCCATCAAACATCGAATGTCACCCGCAAAATCCGTCACGTAGGGATGGAAACGCAATTAATCTTCGGTAACAAAGTACGTAACTCTTAGTAGATTAATTCTTCGATTCCATTAAAACTTCGGCTTATAAATTGATACCCATTACATTTTTGTAATTATTTCTATATTTCCATGAAAAAGTCATGAAAAATTCTTGATTACTTGAGAATTAAAAGAAAGTATACAAATTTATCTATTTAAAAAATAGTTCTATAATTTCATAAAATAAATAATTCATAGAGAGCTTATTCTTGTAATTTTTCGTATTAAAACAATTCATAGATTTTTAAAACTTTACTCAACCTATTATGTTTTAAAGATTTAATTCTACATACATATGTACAGCTTTGCTACTACTAGATTTTTAATAAAATGCAAATTATGGTTATCACATTATCAATATCAGATAAATTAAATTTTCTTCATTTTTAAATTATATTAAATTATAATTTTTACGTAAAAGCATATAAATATACTTTTAATTATCTCGATCACAACCATTTTTTCCCCTTTTTTTTTTTTTAATTTACTTTCATCTCTCCTATCATCTTTTCGCTCTAATGAATATTCTAATGTGTCTCCTTATAATCTAATATAATTAGGATTGCACGTTCTACTTTGTTCTGTCCGCTTAGTTATCTACATCACTTATATTACTTTTTCCAATTCACATCATCGTACTATGTTTCAGACAATTTCTTCTGTTTCTTGTACAGTCACATGACATTTCCACGTTGTTCCAAAAAACGACGATTATCTCTTTCTACTGAAATCGGGTTTTCCATCCCGATCAATGTCAGTTTCGCTGCAATATTTTCCGACTATTTGCTTCGCTATTGTTGACATCCGTCTCGTTTTACGATGAAATCCCGCGCGGTTTGATTTATACGAACCGTGTACATTGTATGCATTTATTCCATCATCCGTCAATATCATATTGTATTATCGTAATAAATAACTATCGTGTATTATTTTAAGTATTATCTCTCCGAACCTCTGCGGCATTGGCCTTTCGGCATGGCATAATTAGGTGGTAACCGGCAAGCAGAAGCATGCAAACACAATACGAAACATGAATAATCATTAAGCAAATCCTTCCTCCTCTGTTTGATTATCTTGTTATAGATAATACGAAATACAACACCGCGTGATAAATATACTACATAAATGTATTTCGGAATAATTAATTATAAACGTGAACGCTGAATATTTGGGGCAACGTATTCGATTAATCGGATATCCGGATTGTCTACACTTGATATGATACATTGTTAAATATTAATTAACTACTCGTATGTAACAGAAAGCTATGCGCAACAGCCGATAGCGCAACTACAAAGAGCAATTAGTTTCGTAAAATTTTAAAATCAGATCCTAAAAATTTGACAGAAATGAGGGATGAGATCTTTAAATTTAAGTAAATTTAAGACAGAGATGGGAATTATTATTCAACATTTATTTAATCTTATACTTACTGTCATCTAAATAGTATCATGCTAGAAGAAGGTTGACTAGTACGCATTTAAACATTTAAAGCCGTTTACAACATCGTGGTCTAATCATATAGATTGTAAAGTTTGTACTCGCTATTACTTAAGTTAAATTAATTTGCTCGTCAAGATGGGTATCCATTGTATCCTATGGAAAATATAACTCTCGTTGCTGTACAGATTGAATTAATATGTAATTAATTACTCTACAAAGATCGTACTTTCATCGCCGAGGTTATCACGCTCAACGTTAAAAATATTGTCTCTTCGTACTTTATTTGAAAAATCTGTTTGCAAGTTAGAAAATCGAAAGAGACATAGGTGATAATCCTGCGAAAAGTTATTAAGTCAAGAAAAATTTTACTTACATAATACAATCTTTTTTTTTAATTAGGAAATATCATGTAGAATTATTATGAGTCACAATTATTATTACTCGAGACATCGAGTTTTTGGAACTGTATTATATTATACATAAATAATAAAATTATTATTATATTAAAATTATAAATTTGGCAATGCGCTGTAAACTAGAATTATGTTAACTCAACAAATTTTTTTTTTCAAACTTTGAATTGGATTTTTTCGCAATTAAATAAAGAATTACACAAATTAAATAATAGATATTAATCTTATGATTATTAATTGCAATTAATCTTTGATAGATAAAAATTGATATTAGGGTAATTTTATATATCTCATTAAGGTTCATCAATAGACAAATTATCACGATCGTTGATCATATAATACATCGAATACAGCAAGTATAGCTTATTTCTAAAATGTACAGTTGTCATTTAATACCGTTATTCTTCGATGATTCCAACAGTTAAATTATTCTTACATGGTTTCAGTCTGTTAAACGATTGGGTAGAAAAAGAATCTGCTATATATGTTTAACAAAAGAAAAACGATAGTACATATAACAAAAATTATATGTGATATTACAACTAACCCTTTGAATAATGTCAAAAAAATTTCAATGCCCAAAAATTGTACTTTGCTACGTAATTAATTATTTCATAGCTCTCTTACCGGTACTTTAATAACGTATTCGTGATTCTCTCTTTTCATTCACACACTCATATACAGATGCAACGACAAAAGCTGTTTCCACACAATATGCAAATAATCCTAATTTTATATTATACATCATATAACAATATATACGCTATAAATGTCGTAGTCGCTAGTCGCACATTTGATATCTTTCATTCTTCTTTTTTTTCATGTCGGTCCAAGATTTTTACACTTTCTTATGATACATAACATTATCTTCAACGACAAGCACAGAATTGTTAAAATCGCGTGAATTACTAATATTCACGTTCGTCAAATCTAAAGTACCTAAATAGTATTTATTGGATTGTCCGGAAAGTTCGTGCCGCAAAAGATTTAAATTTAATAAATGTATACTAAAATTTAAATCTTCTGCGTTTCCTTCAAAATCGGCACGAACTTTCCGGACAACCTAATACTTGTATCTTCTATACATTGATTAGCGACTTGATTTCCCCAGTTT
Source organism: Atta cephalotes (assembly GCF_000143395.1). Classification (NCBI taxonomy): domain Eukaryota; kingdom Metazoa; phylum Arthropoda; class Insecta; order Hymenoptera; family Formicidae; genus Atta; species Atta cephalotes. The sequence goes on along the minus strand of NW_012130119.1, from coordinate 653,013 downwards.
TTTAAAATAAAATGATTTATACTTATCGAAAGCCCGCCTGTCAAACGGGCCCTGTTAAAAATTGTACATTAAAAAGTCTTTCAATACACTAGCTTGTATATTACTATATTATTGTTTTACTATTAATTACTATGACAATAGATAATAATAGATATTATTAATAATAATAGATAGAATCATAATATTCTTGAGACTTCCACTTCCTTTCTATCTAAAGATTACTCGTTTCGCGTAATTCTTTCTTCCGTGTCTAGATCCATTCTTGGAATGCCAACGTTTCGTGAACTTTGCAGTTCATTTCATCAGGCTGCTCTTCGCCCTGAAAAAAGCCAACGTTTTATAAACTACAAGGTTCATAAAACGTTGGCATTCCAAGAATAGATGTGGACACGGAAGAAATCCGCGAAACGCATAATCTTTAGATAAAATCATAGTCTGATATATTTAACATTCTAATTAGATTAAGAAAGGCATGAAAAAAGAGAAAATGCAATATCCTCCTGAGTAACAAACCGAGATTACTCATCTAAAGTTTGCTCCCAGCATCGAGTTACTGGTGTAAGCTAATTAATCTAACTACAATTATAATAAGATTATAATTTTTCCAGCCACATGACTTGAACTTTCAAATGATATGCTATTCGTTTCCGAATATCTAAAAACTTTACATCATTGCCATGGCCTCAAATTTAATTATTTGTGACGTTAAAAAAATTAGATATATCATATACAAATATAAATATAAATTTAAATATTTGGTAGTTTCATTATCATTACATATACCTACCACAGAAACTCGCCGTGAGAAATATTTGCCGACGCAAATATGTCGCAAACGTTTCCTAAAGAACTTATTATTTATTGTTTATGATATAACGCGTCTGGAACGTATTTCGAATATTTTCGAAACATTTGTGAAGCGTTCGTCGAAACGACTTTTCTTCGAAATCAACGCACTTTGGTCCATACTTCTATAACGCGATATTTACTGACAAATATCGGATTCTACACTTTCTTTGGTTAACGCGAGAACAATGTTTAGTACAAATACTGGATGAGAATCAGACCGATAGCATTCGCAGCTAAACATGCACTGTCCACTCTCAAGTTTTGTTGAGGTAGTGAACATTGTACGGAGGAGAACAAACTCTTAAGATCGGGCAGAGCGTCTAGCGCTGCTAAACGGTGAAAGAGTATTTCGTTCTTATTTCCTACGTCATTCTTATATAATTCTTGAACAGTTCTCCGTAGACTAAAGGGATACTTATCAACATTTCAAGATTTAACATTCAACATATCGACATCGACAAATCTTTTCAAGGTCTGGTTCGTCTCTTAAAATTAATGGTCCTGCATCAAATAATTTCAGCGCGTCTACGTTGCGGGATTTCTAAATCAGGCAATTTCAAGCTTATACGTGTATTTATAGGGCTTTATATTACTGTATGTGGGTGTCCACACTGCCCACTCTCCTTATTCACTTACTTAGCACGGATTTAACCATACCCTTAAATATTCGATTGTCCGATTGTTCAATTAAATCAATCCGTTCAATTGTCCCACCCACGAGAGTAAGCAATAACGCCTTGTTGCAAGATGCGACGAGAATAATGAACGGATGATGAGCATATTCAGTAACTTACGTTATCTACCCGGAATAGTCCAGTGAGTAGTCTCAATCCGCTAGTCAAAATTCACAAAAGTTCTATCACTTGTATTCAATCTTCTCGAATCGCTCCGTTCGCAGATGACTGAAAAATTGGAGCAGTAGTGTCTTATATCCATAAGTTCTGTAATCGCATTCTCTCCCGATTTTATTCACGTCATACTGTCGGAAGTCTCCTATCTGACGGAAATTTCCCTCGAAGATCTAGTCCGAGGATGAAGAAAGAATCAGGTCCATCTAGAAGCAAACGAAAATATAAAAAGAAACAGCGGATAAGGAGAAAGAAAAAAAGAGAAAGAGAGACGGGATGAGACACGTGGCGATGGAATTTCATTATCTGGTGGAGTTTGAAAAGGTAAGTCGCGTGAGATGTCCTGCGGAGGATTACATTTGAATGAGTAAATCTGGTTAACTGCGAGCGCGATGCAGTCGCCCCAACACAAAGCTCGAAAAGCAAATGACTCGCAGATTAATTCCTATCCCAAGGCAATTTCCTTGGGATCCTCAACCCTCACCACCTTGCAATAAAAAAGATTTTGAAATAATTAAAGTAAGAAATCGCGCAGTAAAAATAAAGACTCGCACATTTTATTAATTAGAGAAACGAATTAGAGAACGTTAATTAAATTAATTTTTTTTATAAAATTAATTTACTTAATAAAATATACTTAATTTAATTAATCTACTTTGCTGAGTTTCGTTTCAGTAGTATAGATACCTACTTTAAAATTTTGTAGTTCTTTTTTAAAAGTCTTAAAAATTTGTATTTTGAAATTTTACCTTGTATATATATATATATATATATATATATATACATACATTATATATATAATATAAAATATATGTATATAAAATTAAGAAGTCTTTTACATTCATATAAAAGTATATATATTATTTAATTAATGTGAATAATTAAGCAATGTGTATTTATATAAATTTCAAGATTTATTATTGTAATTACTTTTATAATAATGCAACGAATAATTATTTTTACAATCAAACATTCATGATAATATTTGCGATGAAATACGAGACTGTCAGGATTACGAAACTATATTACGGAACTTTCTTATCGATATGGGTAAGTCTGAAAAGATCTGCGAAATGGAATCTGTAACATCTTGGAATTCTTTCATTCGTCGTATTTTTCTCCGGAGAATTATAAGAAACTTACATCACGCGTAAAAATCTTAAAAGAAATTTAATATCATTGTAAAGTATTTAAAAAGTACGTTTCGAAACATATAAAACGTTATCCTAATCGAATATTAAATATTTATTATTATTAATCATATTGATGTTTTGAATATTATCGACATTAGTTGCAATAATATAACATTTTATGATATAATTCTCTGAATTGTCGAATTACTCCATTTATTCATAAAAAGATAAATGTGTAAATAAGCTGAATTTATATTTAAATTCAATATGTTCGCGGAAAATATGTTTATATTTGGGAAATATACATTATGAACAAATTAATATTTACAAATTATAAAATGTTATACTATGTTTAATAATTATCGATAATTATGATTTATGAAAAATTTGCACATATTTCTCTTATTTGTTATAAATGTTATAAATTATAAATGTTATAAATTATAAAAATCAATTTGTAACATTCAATATACGTTTGTATCTTTGATCATTCCAATTTTCAAATAAATCTAATATCAAATTACGAACTGACAGAAAAACTTATTACTTTCACAATTTCACAATTAGTAATAGCGATACAAGTTAGTAACGAGAAAAGATGCAAAGTCACAAACTTTTCTTTTTTTAAATTGCAAATCTTATCAGTTTCTGACTTTTAACATTACATATTTTAATAAATAAAATTTAAAAAATTAAAGTTAATTATATACACTTGTAATTAAAAATAGAAATGTGAATTTCATTACCAAAATTTACTTGCCAGATCTATTAAATATTCCTTACAATTTAAAAAATATGATTTTGAAGAAACTGTGAATTTTATCTTGTTATTTTCGAAAAATGTTCTGCATATGATGCTCTTGAACAGTTATATCTCTCGATATTTATGGTATTATTCTATCGGCAGGTTATTTTCTGGATACAAAAAAATTGAGATTGAATTTATTTAAAGTTAATTATATTTAAAGTCAATTATTTTTTTCTCAGTATGTTCATAAAAATTGTATAGATACTCTTAATAAACGTTCGAAAATAAATTACGGACGTGTAGAATTCAATAGATTTTATCGTATAATCAGATCAGAACATCATTCAGATTGTTTTTTTGCGGATTTATTTTTGCTATGTAAAAACAAACAGTTTAGTTGGCGCCGTTATATTGGTGAATTGCGGTCATTCGCAATTTATAAATATTCACTCTTTGATCAACGCCACCGCGATGCAAGATCGAATAAAACAAGAAATATCAGCGGACTGATAGTTTTATTTATAATATGATAGCTTTTTTTCTGTGCATTAATAAAATCAAATCTATAACAAATATATGAAATAGATGATACTAAAATAAATAAGGTTAATAAAATTAGACACAAAATGGAATGCTTGATCATTGCTTTGTGTACTGAGAAGCGTAAATGCGAGTAAGTTTGCAAATGTATTATCGGCTTTGTTATGTTTACACTCTGTAATGAAAGAAACGATCTCTCCATATAAGTTACAAAATAAAGTTAAATCCAATTCTGAATCTCTCACATGCAGTTATTTAATGATATAATTAAACACATAAAACATAAAACATATTTTGAAGACACTATAAATTAAACGAGCATAATTTTATTTTTATAGATTTATTTTTATAGAATTTTTAATGCACATATTTGTTAAAAGTTGCTCAACTAAAAATGTTAAGAATCGATGTTATTTTCAAATATTAATCTCAGGTTGAAATTATTGATATTTATTCGATTTATCTTAAAAATGAATTCATTTCAAAAGTTGATAGCAATTTTGTAATTTTTACGATTTTAAGAAATTAAGTCTTTAAATATTTTTCTATTATTCAACAGTTTTTAATTAGTATTATATTCTTAAGACGACTTTTCTTTATGTCGTATCCCAGCAAATCATGAATACTGCTACATAATATAGATATAAATAATGTATATTTATCTATATGTTATATAACAATTATATTTGTGTTTGTTAGAGATTACACTTTTCTTTTTAGAGCGAAATATACAGAATAGATTATATACATAAGTCTATCTTGGATTTCCTCAAACTCTCAGGAGCCACGTATCAATAAGTAAGCTGTCAATAGTAAAGCTGAAAGGAGCTTAATTCAACCCTTTGATTTGCTGCGGAACTGAATGCGGAGTAAGTCTGCATGGATTAATGAAGCAGCGTACCGATATGTCATGCCGAATGTGAACGTGCGAGATGAAATGGCGACGTTGGCCGACCGTGTAGTTTACCTCGAGATCGAATCGTGCTCCATTTCGTCTACCCTAGTCGGACATTCGTCGCACATGCACTTTCGGGGGATCTCTCGCTGTCGGGGAACTTGAGAACCCCGCAAGCGTGTCACGGGTGGTCTACGGGATGCGGGTCGCTCGAGTTTCGGGACTTTGACTCCCCAAAGGAGTTTCGGATCCACCTGAATCATGCATGCAGAAACGGAGGACTTTGGCTGGAGAGAATCTTAGCTTACTGTTAATGTGTTGAAAATTCTCAAGCTGCAAAAAACCGCGCGGAAAATGAATTCATACACTGAAAAAAAAAGATTGGCTGCTGCAGCAAATTGGATGATAAAATATGACATAGCATTTTTAATTGATTGCAGCAGTCAATTTTTGTTTGCATTAGCAAATCCTTATCGAAATCCTATACTGATATTGCACAGATAGGCTAACGTAATCAAAAATTGGCTGCTGCAGCCAATTAAAAATACTATGCCATATTTGCCACCTAATTTGCTGTAGCAGCTAATCTTCTTTTTCAGTGTAGCAATCGGAAAGCGATTTCGATAGAGAACTCCACAGTTCAACGCGCGAGAATATATTTTCCTCTTTTATAACTTGCTTTAATTTGAATGAACACTTTTCAATATGATAATGAATCCTTTCACACGAAATTTATAAAAGCTGACGTGAACGTTCATTCAACGGAAAATGTTTACAGAAATGAAAAGTATAATTCATAATTCTTCACTCATGTTTCAACAATCATAAAAATTACTACTTTATGTGAACGTAACTTTTATCGTAGAGTGTGCTTTTGGTTACTCTCACTGAAAGATTTCATTACTCGAGTTATTTGTTGCCATTTGTCAAGTGTTAGTTTGCAGTTCGTTTCAATAGAAATGCAATCGTATATTTTCAAATTAACACGTTTTATCGGTCGCGTCACATAAAATTGCATAAACTATTCGAATTCGAGCCACTCTGCGAATTATGATTTTTCGAAAATCTCGAACGTTACGTTTTAATTAAATTTATTACCGTTATTTGCGTTTTCAAGCAAAAATATGCTGTGCCGTACTAAATTACAAAAGTGATTCGCTGGGAAATTAGGAGCGCGACTTTTTGAGGACATTATAAGGAAACTTTACGGTTAATATATCTCAAAAACGCTTTAGAGAAAATTGCCATAAATTTTATTTTATGAAAGGGTACGATACCAGCGGGGTACATATCGAAGGATCGATAGGGGCGCATTTCAAAACTCCCTCCAGTTTTTTTTCGTTCTCTTCAACGATTTATCAGAGCTGACATAACGAGCCACGACGTACCTAACGCTGGTGCTTCTGGTCTGGCTGAGACTTGGATTTCTCGTTACAGATGCCCGGTAACCTCTTCTAGGACAGAAAATCCACCATCCACCGCAGGCAGCCGACAGGAAGTTCTCCCTGAAGTGCTTCGACATAAACCCATAAACTATCGGGTTTATACAGCTGCAACATAGATATTAAATTAAAGACTACCGTTCGATACAATCGGATCAAATATCGCGTTAATCGTCGAACAGCTAAAATGCGGAAACTACGTCACGTTTATGCAACCACTTTCATAAACCCGTTGCTGCGGATGCACGCGGTTATATCGGAATGCGAAATGAAATCCGCAGTTTAACATCTGGAATGCGTAAACACAATCCAATTTCGCATTTTCCTTTAATCGAATTTTCAGATGTAAATCCCGTATCGATTATTCTATACCTGAGTGATTCCAGCTTACTAAATTTTTCGATATAAAAACAAGAAAAAATGCGCAGCGAATATTCTATGAGCATTCAGAAAGGTGCTCCCTCTTTTATTATATTACATTTTGTTTTATTTTATTCATATTTTATTGTATTAATATTACATAATAATAAACATATATATATATATATATATATATATATATATATATT
>NW_012130119.1:628332-645909 GCF_000143395.1 Atta cephalotes | reverse complement strand
ATATATATATATATATATATATATATATATATATATATTAATTAAACACATCACGCGATCGCATGTCTCCTTAATTATTCCCAGAAGACGAGAGAGGTCTGGATATACTTTCATTATAGGGTTAGCCAATCCCGTACGAACATGAGCCCCGAAGGCTTGATCTTAACACATTATGATACGATCAATAATCAAATTAATGACTGATTAAGATGCAATAAATCCTTCGAACGTAAATCAATATCGCATTCGATTAAGTTCACGAACACAAATTCCGAAGTACTAATAAATGTATTATAATAATAAAAAAATAAAAAGTATTATAATAAAGTATTATAATAAAAAAATTGATCTATATATCACGGATTTCTGTCATTTGAAACAATACACGAAATAATTATTTGCAATTCGTATATTATTTCATTCGAAAGCATTTTGAACGCAATTCAAAAATAATGAGTAATTTATATTGATTTTATTACAAATTCTCGAAAGCTTTAAAGCGCGACGAGATTCTGGATTCAAGAAGTTACAAAAAATAATTTGCGAAAAAATTATCGTAAATGACATTAAGCACCAATAACTAATAAAAGATAAGTAATAAAAAATAGTAGTAAAAAATAAATTATCAATCCAGTATCATTTAGATTAACCTTGTTGATTTGTTCACTTAGTTTGATGTGTTCTATCAATTTGATCCAAATTTAGTTTTTTACTAATATTATAATTAAAAAAATTTTTCTGGTAATTTTATGAATTTGTCTGCTAATGTAAGATCATTTTTCTGTGAAAATTTTTTATTTTTTAAAGCTTTATAATCATATTAATCCAAATATGATCGTAAGTATTATATTTGAACAAATTAATAGAGTTAAAATTAGATTGTTTTTATTCAATAACATCGAATATTTGCAAAAATTTATTGGTTAGAAAATATTATAATAGTAACATTAGAATAGTAACATTAGAATTATGAAATAAAAGTTTACCTCCAAATGGGCAATTCCATCTCACGTTTGAATGTGAAGTTCCATGTTTCTCGAGGTTAATGTAAGGTTTTTCGTGAAACTTTAAATTACACTTTACTTTACATTGCGACAAAGGAAGAAAAGGTGAGCTGAATTTAAGGGGAGAGACTATAGCATTTCGAGATTTGCATTAAATAGAAGCAAAATTTGTTTGTAACTATTAAGAAGCTTATTCACTTGTATTGAATTTATTACATGTCCTTACTATTATTATAGTCTTCCAGATAGTCCCACACAGACACACACATGAGGATATCTATATCCGTAAACCAATACCGAAGGCAGCTCGAACTTCGGGAAACTTGCCAAGCATCGGAGGTTTCTCTCCGTTCGATGAAGAAAAGTTAGAAGCTGCTTTAAAATTTGAAAGGGTATGCACTTTTGCTAACCTTGTAACAGTTATAATCAAATAGAAAATAACGAGGCACTTCTGAAAATAGAATTCTTAAACCAAATCTTTCATAAACCAAAAATATTGTGGGCATTGTATAAGTTTTGCTTTAAATGTCTTAAAGTCGACTGCTCCATCTTCAGATAAACTACATGATTTATCTAATGAATAAACAAAAGAGTAAAAAGGTAAGAAAATAAAAAAATAAGAGAACTGAAGCTTATAGAAAGATGGAATAAGCCTAAATGTAAAAATAATTGAGTATACTCGTATATAAAGCAGATATTTTTCAAAGAAAGTTTTTAAACAATGTATATAAAATACATTAATAAATAGTAAAAAATTATTATTTTTTTACTGTACATATTTGCATAAAGATAAAAAATTAATCTCGTGTCAGTTCCCTAGATATAATTTAATTCTCTTTTAACATTATTTACATATCAATTAACAATTTAATTTTTCAGCTGTTAAAAGCTTTTATATAATTAATCTCGCATTATTATCCTTTTTCCAGCTGTTTCTAATTTATAATGTTGAAGGAATTATTAGAAGGAAAAAAAAACGTTGATACAAAATGTATAGAATTTAATTATAGAGATGTTATTTGTAGAATGAAATAAAATACTTATCGAATGTGCAGCAAAATCATTATAGGTAATTAAGAAATATTTTTTTTTTAATCAAAAACTTTCGTTTATATTTAACGAGAGAAAAAAATTCCAACTCATATTTATTTAAATTGAATATTTAGACATTTCATTAATCTATCAGATTTCTTCCAAATCGCACATTTCTTCTTTAGCAACGATTTAATTAAAGGCTATCAGCTATTTTATTTACATACAGCAAAATGCAACTTTTCAGTAATTAAATTTCAAATTAATATATATTTATTAAAGTAAACTTATTTTAAATATAATATTAATTAAAAAGATAAGAAAGCTCTATAAATTTACATTTTCAAACTTTAATTTTTTTAACACCACATATATTTCTTTTGAAAAAGTAATGTATTCTAAAGAATTTCCGTTACTCTAAGAATTTCACGCTAAATATATTAAAGAAATGGTTCTTCTCAAAGAAGATACTGTCATTTTCAAAAGATAGTAGGAAGAATTTCACATGTGTATAAAACTAAAAATTAAATTAAATTAAAAACATAAAATATAAAATTATTCGAAAAGACCAAGTCTCTCTCGGGTATAGAAATATTAATGTTTGAGAGAAGAAGATAATATAAATTTTTTTAAAAAGCGATGGGAGGAACTACACGAAGTGGAGAATGCAATGTTTTTTCGTAACAACCCAAATTACTTCAATAGTGCAATTTATCTATTGCATCCGACGCTGTTGCCTGACAGCATCACGACTTGTTAAGCTAATCAGAGGTCGTTATCAAAATGATACACGGCGTATTTGCAGAGGTAGCTATTAAAGTTATCATTTTATATCGCGAAATGTAAAAAACGAGCGACACGAGGGAGAAAAAGAGATCGTGGATTCGGCGAAAATAATGCCGCACGTGTCCTCGTCGTTGTCGCAATTCAATGCAGGGACGATTTCAAAATTCGCATATCAATCGTGCAAACACACTTCCGCAGTATTTTCGAAATTTAATGAAATACAAATACATCAATTGTAAATTGTAAATTTAATGTTTTCAATAAATTAATGTAATTCGACCGCGTTTACCACGATATTGTATGTACGTATAATATACCAGTTATATTGCATGCAAACCACGAACAAATTTCGCAATTCTCACAAATTATATTTATACATCGAAAAAAATCAAATGCCAATCGACAAACGTAATTAAGTTTTCTTCACGCGATGCAAAATTAACTTCGATATCAGCAAAAATACTTGCGTTTCCTATGAGTTATGTACATCCGTTTGTTACGAAATAAAATTTTATTAATAATTAAATTTGCCTCGAGAAATGCCATAACGAATTCAATAGTAATAGAAAGAAAGCATTTCATAAATATGAAATATATGCTGCCTATCTAGAACATACCGAAGTTTCCAGCTTTATTGTATTCAACGACCACTTTGCGAATTGTGATGATACTGCCTTCTATTTAATTTTTAATTGTGAAACAGTTAAAAATTCCCTATTTTCTGCATATATTTTGTTGTTTTTGACAATAGTAAAATTCTAACCAATACATACATATTTAATAATTTTATTAATATTTTATTTAATAAAATTTCTAACGAAAACTGAAAAAATACAAAATAACAGATTCTTTTAGAGAATATTAATCAAGCTTAAATAAAACAATTTTCAATTTGTGATTTTTACAGTAGATTTTTAATTTTTAAACGTTATTGTACATTTTTATGTCAAAAGGCAAAAGCAAAAACTTCACGATAAAAAATATTTGCCGATAAATAAAAATGAATGTATTTCTGTAAATTGTGTAACAATTCACATTTCGCTCATCTGAATGTGAATCTTTAATTAAGAAATAAATCAATATTTGATGTTCCTCTTTAGTTTATAACGCAATCGTGTACAGATTCTATGCGATCTGTCTGATGGAGCAAAACTTGCGATCTGTCTGATGGAACAAAACTTGCGGCTGGTCAACAAGCTGATTTTTCTACTTGTAACACAATCCCATGAACGATTCCCCGGAGGCAATAACCTTCACGTTGATCACGTAAAAGACGAAATCGTAGATGTGAATCAGTTTTAAATTAATGACTCCCCAGCGCTTAATCTTCAAGTTGAAACCGAGTAGCATACCTGTTAAAATAAGCCATCAACTGAAACGCGGTATTGAGATGCTTGTGCACCCCACTCTTGACACGCGGCAGGTAGCCATAAGCAGTCAGCACATTATCAATTAGCATCGGGGCCCAACAAATGGCGAACAGTACCACGACTGCTACCAGCATTTTCACCACCTGTTGGCAGCCATTCAAAGTGATTAGAGCTGTTTTCCAACATTTATTAATACAGGAAACATCCTACTATACTTAAACAATGGATATACTCTTATTGTACTGGATATAGTTTACTAACGTAGACGATCCCGAGTAAAGTTCAGGTATACTTTCAATCCTATTGTCTCGTATCAACTACAATATGTGATCTCTAAAAGCATGTACAATTTTAAATAAGTCCATTTCCTAAATTAAAACCTTTCTTCTTCAAAAATAATTTTAAAATTTATACATTGTTATGATAACTCATTCAATATGAGCTCAATAATTATTTTAAAAAAAAACAGTAAAAAGTTTTTTCACAAATGAACTCAGTAATAATTTAAGAGTGTTAATTAATTAATTACTAAGAATTCCAAAATGATGATTTGTAAATTTGTATAGCCATTTCTTTCTCAAATTCTATTATTCCCAAGGAAAGATTAATTAAATCAAACCTGCTTCATAGTCCGTGATTCTTCGTCTTTTTCGTCCCGGCGTGATTTGCGTTCGTTTCCGCCCTGCCGTTGAGTCATAGGAATCGATTCCGTATCTGCACTGTTTGGATTTAATCTGAAACAGATTAAAAGTTACACTCTGATTATACGCACGTGGACCTCATATTCCATTGCACGTCAATTCTATTTGCGCCAACTGAGGATGGATGAAGAAAATAGACTATTCGCAAACCAAATTTCAAAAATACGAACAAATAGAAAAATTTAATACAGTATCAATTTAAATTCAATTTTAACCTTTCAATAATTTTAATTTAGCTTTCAATATTAAAAAAAAATGATTAATATTCTATATTAATTTTCTTGCAGCTGACTTTTTTGACAAATAATGTTTTAATAGAAAGATTATATTTTATTCTATCCTTTTTTTACTTTTAACTTACTTTAAATAGCGCTTTTCTTTTCATATCCAGGCACTTTTCTTTTCATATACACGCGAAGGATATGAAATTATTTACGAGAAAAATCACTGAATTTTTATCTAGCGCTTCATATGCATGTGAGAACCCATTTTCATCTTAGCAAGATATTGCGTGCGTTAACTACGTTATGACTCTACTTCATGGAATTTCCTTTGATCTTACACGACAGTAATTTTATCTCAGAGAATTTCTCCGAGTTGACCGATGTACTAAAGCAAAGTCAGAGAATATTCTAAAGTAGCGACCTTTCCATGCGATCGGAAGCGTTAATTTAATAACGCGCGTACTGTATATGCACAGTGTTCCAAGAATGATGGCAATCGATAGCACAAGAATGTATTTTCCCATGTAATTGATCTTTTAAAGAAATCTTTGCATCAATTGGTAAAAAAAAACTCCAAATAATTGAAATCTGTCTATTTCTTATAATTATGTAAATAGTTTTCTTCCTTCCTTCAAATAATTCTTATATCCATCTAATTTGTATCAACTCGAATTCGAAAGCTCGTCTTCTAAGGAGCTTAAATGAATCTTTTTTCATTTAAGCAAAAGCACATGTCGAAACATTTTATGAAGCATTACGGGCAAAAGAGGTAACTTCTTCATGGATAGAAGACTTATATTCGTAAACACAAATGAAATCTTTCTCAAAATAAGTTCTTTACGTTCATCGACGGAAAATTCTCAAAGATTCCTTGAAATATTTTTAAATATATCGAGCGACTGCCTGAAGATGAGCACTCACGACGATGTTTCACAACATGCAGGAGACGACGAATCGAATCAAGTAGAGTCATAAAGTGTAAATGCATTCGCCATTACGTTTGCTCCATCACCCTCGATCTATTTCAAGCGAACCGCCTGTCTACACATTTCCCAAAGAAACATTGTGAACGATGCGACCGAATCCATTATCAAAAGTTTACTTCCCACTAAAATCAAATATTACTGGATCATATATTACTGGATGAGTGTATATATATATATATATATAATTAATGGTAAAATGAAACAAGAATTCAAAATTTTTTTGCAAAATATCTAATTCAAAAAGGGGAACTCGCTTTAATGCTTGAACTATTTGAATATATAATTTGCTCTTAAAAGAAATTAATTACATTTCGTCTAATTATTGATAGAAAAAATATTTTAAAACTACCTGTATTCGCTATATATATTTTTTATCTCGCTATACATTTCCACTATACTTTCCAATTTTTTTTATCTAATTATGCATTTTTTATCTAATTATCTAACTATCGTGTTTCTTTATAAAGATTCAAGATTTATTTCACGAAAGAGAGTACAAATCCTATCGATCATGATAAGTTTATACGGCTTGCGTTATTCGCAACTATATACGAATCTCGATGAGACATCGCGAGATATTACGTTATTGCGACAGGCGAGATAAAATGCGTTATAAATGATAACGCGATCTTGTTCACCGTATTATCGTCATCCAATCTCGATATGAATTCTACCTGCCAACATCCAAAAATTCGGTTCTATTCAATTGTAATTTATATTAGATTGCTGGTCGCGTCAGGACCCATAAAATGGCAAAAAATTAGTGCTTTTCTCTTCCGCTTGCTTACGACACGTGACTGATGTTCGTGGCGAATAATCGATATTTCATACGGCCAAGCGAGAATACGGTTTTCGATTGTTATAGCAGAAAAGGCAAATAGCAGTGTATGCGCCCATTTATAGATTATTACCAAGTCCGATACGCGGTAGGCGGATGTCGCACATAAATTAACGCAATCGGATTCACACCGATTATTATTGCTCGTGGTAGAATTAATATTGGAGAATTCAATCATTTAAATTTCCATACGCATGTTCGTTACGTATTTCCCGAGATATTACCGCTATTGAAATGTAATAGTTTCACTTTACTGAAATTTAATAGTTCATGATAAATTATCGATTATACCTGATTATAACTGAAAAGGTTATATTATTCTCAAAATAGTTTCAGAAACGCATCAAGCCGCAATTCTAAAATAACAATTCTTAAAGATAAGCTTGTTCAAGTCATTATCGTTTTCTTTTACGACAATTGATATTTTTATAGCAGTATCGACTATCTATTTTTCTTCTTGATTTTTAACTTTTCTCTTCTTTTTATACTGTGTCAATAAACTTTTTACTACACAACTTTAATTGTATTTATTTTCTGAGACCATTAGTAATTTTGTGATTTTGAACTTGACAAATTTATTTTCGATTAAAGCCTTGCTGGCTTTTCGAGAAGAAATAGAGCAGAAAAAATTCAGAAATTCACGAGGTCCAAAAAAAAAACAAAATCTCGAACTTACGCATGCCGCGACGTCATATGATATCGACGTTTCATAACGCGCCAAATCTCCCAGCAGATACTCGTGTAACAGAACGCCATGATAATCAGCGGTAGCACGAGGACCACAATGAGCATGTAAACTTCGTGAGATCTCCACAGAAGTCCGGCTTCGGAATTGCGAACGCACCAATAGGCGATCCTCCTCACCCCAACTTCCTTATGTGTCTGAAAAGAAGAATAGACAGTAAATAAGAGACACCGAAGGCACGTGCCATTCTCGACATGCTTCCCGGATGTAACGAGGTATGCAAAAATGTTTCGCGACGTTTGTTACTCGTTTTTCCACCGCGTTTATTAAGCTGTTAAACAGGTATTTATATATGTCGGGGTGATAAGATTCTGTCGGAATATGAAAGCTTTTTATTGCTCCCTCGTCGTTTACTTCATGGCCCCGTAAAAAGGATCAGCCGTCTGCCTCCACGCTTTATTAATCCTTTACGATGTGACTCTCTTTTGAATATGACCGAAGAGAGAATCTTATCCATTCAACGTATCGCAAGAATTGTAATGGCACTGGGATTTCCGATTGATTTAAATCATGGAAGAAATTCTAAAAGTCTCATAATTCCTTTTTAATGGAAGAATATCAGTGAATGATAAGTCCTAATTGAAGTAAAAGATCATTTTAAGATTTTCAACAAAGAATTTCAAAAACATGATTATTATCACTGATGCTTTATAATAACTCAAGTAAAATATGCAGGGTGTTTCCGGATTTTTTGTATAGATTTTCTTTAACAGTGTTCTATGAGCTGAAATAAAAAAGAAATACTATATAAATATGGAATCATATAAGTATTATATAATATACAGATTCTAAAATACAGATTCTGTTTTGTTAAAAAGTTAAAAATATGAAATATGTAATAAAAAATTTTATCTAAGTTTACATTTTAAAATATCGTTCGCTCATGTCAATATAAATATGACATCGATATAATTTTGGATTTATCATCTTTTTTATAAGCTTGACAGCTTGATATTCAGTGAAGGTTCCCTTCTATCTCCGCTCTAAAAAAATAAATTCAAAATTACATGTTAAGTTTGCAATGACATGAGCATTTTCAAATGTAACCTTAGGTAAAATTTCTTACATTCATATCTTTGTTATAACTTTTTAATAAAACATTTTAGAACCTATACTTATATTTTTAATATTTTTCATTCTTCAACTCATAAAACACAGATTAAGAGTAAAGCTTTTTCATTCATTTCTCGCGATAATGTTCATGTTTCTGAACAGCACATATTGAATATTTACCTACAGGTTGTGCTTTCAAAAAGCAATCATTGTATAAAATAATTATAAACATGTCAAGCAATATTATTCATAAATCTTCATATTACTTTAAAATTGAAACTGACGGAATAACCTCACTCTATTCTACTGTTAAAATTTATACAGAAAATTTAGGGACATTCTGTACAGGAATCCGTTATCTTTCTAATTATATTTTAACGAGAGATTCAAAGAAAAATCGTGGAAAAGATTTCTATTATATAATATTTGATAAGTACTTCAAGTATGAAAAATATTAAAATATTCTCATTATTTCAAATTATGACGACACTACACTAATAAAAAAGATATATTTAAACATGACATAGCGTGCACCGCGTGTTATTTAAATTATTTCTCTTTATGGTTGTAATTTATAATTCGCTAAAGCTTCGCGGAGAATAAGAAACTATTTTTATTTCAGACGCATTTCCTCTTTGACTGCGTTTTATTCTCAACTTTTTATTCATAACTTCTATGCCAGGCCTTTGTGTGCAAAAATTTCATTTCCTTCAATCCTTCATTTACTTTCTTATAAAAATAAGAATTTCTCGTATAAGAGACTTGTTCACCGATGAACCTCACCTTCGAAAATGTTATGTGCACCCTTGTAGAAAATTGATTTCACATCCCGATTTGCGTCACGATTACAATCAGTTTATTTCCGACGTCATTGAAGGATTATTGGAATAAAATATTGGAATAAAAAAAATTGCTACAAATAAGTCGCGTCCTCCATTTAAAATAACCAATATTTTTATCCTAAGTGAAATAAAGATGAAACCAAGCTTATACTCAGGGCACAGAAAGGCATTTTTCATTGGAAAAGAATCTTCTGAACGAATATCAATTGAATATCAAGCAAAATAATCTCTGTCTCGTGTAAAGTAAATTCGATTTTTGTAAAACATTATTCGATCGTACAAACATTTAAACTATTTAATTAATGAAAAAATTTTCTAAATACATTAATTTTTAATTTAAATTAAAAAAAAGTTAAATGTATATTTGAAATTTAAGATGTTGATATTCCATATTTAACTCACGTGGATCAATTCGAGGCAACGTTGCACGAATCTTCATTTCAAACTAAAATTTGAAATCAAATTAAATATAGTGTGTCTAAAATCTATACATTATACAACTACGTTAAATGTAGTATAGAATACCAACTACAATATTTTCAGCTATTATCGATGATTCTGAGAATGTTCAAATCGAAAAAGACGAACGCATCAAACATTTATCTAGGAAAATGTTAGAAATTACGAGAGAAGTATTCTCCAGAAGAAAATTCAATCGCGTCAGTCTTCTCTCGATTTTCTCCTACTTAACTTCTATCTTTTCAACGTTGAGATAAATCACTGTTCATTAAAGTAAGTGAACGAAGCGAAGTGTATCAACTTTATTGGACGTGCAACTGCGGGGCGTATCGTTCTCGGATTTCGTCGATACACATTATACGCGTGTGTAAAATATTGCAAAATGCCATGTTGCGATAAACGATAGTATGAAAGTAATACGCTGTAATGGCAAGTACAAAATTAGAGAGATACATCGTTTCATATTAATCACGTTCAATTTAAAAATCACTCAGATGCAGGCAATGTCCCTTTCATGTTTAAGATAATTATTTCTGCACATACATTTTTTTACATAAAGAATTTAGTATCAAAATTTTAAATAAAGAATATTTCAGATATGGAACAAACAACTTGATATTAATTTATGTAATTACAAATCTTCCTTAAATACAAGCTAATTTGAAATGAAGTGGAAAACAATATTTTTTTCTCCAGTTTGGAATCAAATTTTCTTTATTACAGTGTGATATAAATCTTAAAGTATAAATAACGGAAAATTAAATGCTTTTTACAAATATCACGAATAGAAATACATAGAATATTGCAATTGTTTCATAATTAATTTTATGTTAATTTTATTCACGTTAATCTTGAAATTTTTTTCTGAAACGTAATTATAGTTTTTGGATCTATTAAAATGTAAAAAAATAAGCATTAAATGAAAACAGAGAAAAATTAAGAAAAGCAACGTTTTCATTAATGTTAAGTATAAGTTGAAAATATCCGTACCTGTGTAAACGTCATGGGTACTCCCAGTAGAAATGCTGCTATCCAAGTTATGATTACAATCTTACGAGCTTGGCTTATGGTACATATATACTGCGCTCTCATTGGATGCACTATGGCGTAATATCTGAAATACAAAATTATTTTGAGAAATAGTTCAGACCTAAAGAATTTTATTTAAGGATTTTAAATCTGTAAACATATAAATTAGTTTCAATTAAATCTACTGCATTTAGTAAAGAAAACAAGTATAAAAATAAAACGAAGTAGATTTCTATAAATATTATAATATATGATACTGATGTAAAAAAACAGTCAAAGCGCGACTGTGTATTCTCCGAAAGATCATACGTTGGTCGCGGTCTTCACGATGCCATTTTCTAAACATAGAATCAAAGCGCTTTGTCTTGACTTACGAGATTATATTTCTCGCAAAATGTCTTTTCTGTGGCGTGGATATTAATTTGAGTGTACTTTACGAATATTCCGCTTACAGTACGAAAATATAATAATCCGCGACTCAAAAAGATCATGTAACGACGTGAAAATCGAGTGAACTTGCAACATTTTATTCATAGACTACGTCAATGCAATATTCTTGTCAAAATGAGTCTCTTGAGATAGTCATTATGCAATCAAATTGAAACTATCTATTTTATATTATAAATATTAAAGATATTTTTTTAATCAAAGATTGTACTTGGCATTAAAAGCTTCTCTTGGCAGCCAGCGCAATAAATAAACAAGTTAAAAATTACGTACATAAAAAAAATATATGTATGAATATATGTAAAAATATATGTCTTTTCCCCTTTAAATTTTTATATAAAGATATAATATAAACAATGTGTAAAAAAAACAAATAAAGAAACAATATCGTGCACTTTATTATTTTGTTCTACAGTAATCTACAATAGTATTAAAAAAATAAAATATAAGTCAATGTGCACAGCAATGAATGTATTAACATTATTAAAACAAGAGCTGTTTTCGGATTAAAGACAAAGATCGGATTAGATCATTTTATTGTAAGCCGTGTTTTAGTTGAGAGCGGAAAAGTCGTCCGCATAAAACTGCATACAAATATGAGAATCAGAGAAAAATTAAATCAGGACAGAGGAAGTCCTGCATCCCAGTATCGTCACACACAGAGAGAAAAATCTCCCTGTTTGGACTCCAGCTGATGTAAAAGAACAAAAATATAATGAGCAGATAGAGGACCAAATTGCATAATAGAGTGGAAAGACGGCCGAAACATTTACACTGCATTGTGCAGACTCCGCTGTCGCGTTTTCCGCCACAGTTTCCGCCAGGTCTTTTTATTCGCATACAACGAGAGGACCGAATTGCCGCTTCCTTGTTTTCGGCGGTATTATCGTCGTCATGAATACAAATTGTTCTGACCGATGCGTAAGAGAATTAGACAACTCATTGATAAGAGCGGTGAATGAGTCAAATGGAACGAATGACAGACTTTATCGCCCGACTTTTTATCGCTCAAACCGTTTGCGTTTTATGATCACGCGAGATTGTCGTCGATACGAACATCGTTTTGCGTGCATTTTTGCGACGATTCAACGATTTTCTCTAGCAGAGGAAAATTAGGTATAAGAATGTCTGGAACATCCCGCGAGTTATTCTGTCGATTTTGTGTATCGATTTTTGCAGGATCAAGTTTCCGTGTGCATTGTGGAGAAAATAACGACATTGTACCAGTCATTTTAAAGTAGCAGTAAACTTTCGCTAATACTTCTAAAATCTTTTAATAGTATTTATCTTGTTTACAAACTCTGCGTACTGTAGAAATATTCTTTCGAATAAATAATAAAAATATAATAATAAATGTTAAGGAGTGGAAATAACAAAAAGAATAAATATCAAAAATACTCAAGAATCATAAATTAAAAAATATACATTATAACAGGTGGGTAATATTTTTCGCAATAAGTTCTTTACAATTTTTTTAAATTTAATTTAGTGGGGATTATTAGCGTTTCGGATTGTGTTGAAAATTCGAAAATTATTAGCGTGCAATATTTGAAATAAATTGATTTAATAAAGAATCTCTATCATTTGATATATTATTTGATATATTTTTATATAATATAAGACAAAAATGTAATTGCTTTAATCTACTTGATTTAAAACGTTCTAATACATTTATTCAAATACATCTTTGTTAAGACGCGACATATTAACTTGACACAATATTCGACGATAAACTTAAACAATTCAAAAATTTAGCAATTTTTCGTTTTATATTTTCACTTTTAGGTTACATGAAGAGCGTTTCTATTAGAAAAAACTCATACTAATTATACAAATAATTAGGCTTTCCTTTTAGGAAACATAGTCGACGCAAATGTCGTGTGTTTTATTTTTCAATGATAGAACAAAGATAGAACAATATTTATATTAAATGTGTTTCCTAAAAGAAAAGCAATCTAAGTTTCAATGAAATAAGTTAATTTTCACAATATAGTTTTTAACAAAAGGTGAACAAAAGATGTTATATACACAAGATTTAATAATAAATAATTTTAACTACGATACATCAAAGCTATAAAATTTGTGCTCGCTGAGCATTTTTGATACACCATAACTCAAATATAAAATTATCGAGGCTTATGTCTTTGATTTTATATTCATTACAATATTATAAGCTATATTATATTAAAAACTAATACATTTAGGACTCAATTTTTCATATACGTAACTTATAGTGCGGGGTCTTTTATCTAAAATGTTTCTCGTGTAATTGCAATCTCGGAAAGAAATTATGAATATGTTTATTACGTTGTTGAAACAGATAAATGGAATTTATACAAAACAGTTCTTATGCACATCGAGTCTTGTTCGTTTGAATAACTACATGAGCCATCAACGAAAGAAAATACAATCGATTAGGAATACTCATGAACATATTCCTTGTATTTGACTTCGCTTGTACCATCATTGATTGCGTCATGTTACTAGACTCTTACTAAGACTAATAAACATAGACTAAGTAAGCTTCTTTAAACTGCTTATGCGCGATTTAATTGTTGTGCTCGACATTCAATAGATCTATTTGAGATGGTTTCCTTTTGTGCACTGCAAATTAAATTATGAATAAATATCAAATGAAAATTGCTTCTAAAGAATAAAATTACAATTATGACTGAATGCAAGATATTCTACATGATTCTAAATGTAACGATAAGCTTAATTTTAAAGAAAAAAAACTCGAAACTGATTTTTTTGGCTGTTGAAATCATTTCACTTATTGAATATTGAGATATCTACAAAATTTCACGTAAAATAATTTATATATTGGGTTGACAAGAAAATAATTGCGTTTTTTTAAAAGGTATCTATTAGTAAAAACCACAATTACTTTCTTATCAATCAATATAAATATATCTTGATAGAGTAAAGTTTCAGCTTTAAGAATCTTTTTTTTAAATTGCGATATGACAATTTTTAACGGAGTTATGAGCAATTAAAATCAAAATGATCCTTTTATTTAATCTGCGATAACTCAGTAACCAAAAATCATAGGAATATTAAAAAAAAATGATTTGTAGGAAAAATATCAAGCTTTCATAGATAATCGAAAATTTTCTCAAATTTGTTTTGGGCACATTACAAACTCATAAAGTGAGAAGAAAATTTTCCGTTAATTCATAGTTTTTTGATATGTAAAAATTACAAACTTATATAAACTTAAAAAATATGATAAGCTTTTAAAAGTAGAGAGCTTTCAAACTTTAAAATCTTTTCTTTAAATTTAAATTTCATTCATATTGACGAAAATATCGTATATACAACTTTGAACTAAAAAAATGCAATTACTTTCTTGCAAATCCAATAATATTAAGAATTTTAATCGCAAATATTTAAATATGTCATAAAAATTATTATTAGAAATATATCTCATGATTAGTTCTTCTCTCCCGGAAGTTTTCATAGCCAAGCGTAAATCAGACTGAAAGGGAGAAATAATGGTTTATCAATTTCATAGAGAGTCATAACGGAAAAGTATTTGC
The DNA here is from genome assembly GCF_000143395.1 of Atta cephalotes. Classification (NCBI taxonomy): domain Eukaryota; kingdom Metazoa; phylum Arthropoda; class Insecta; order Hymenoptera; family Formicidae; genus Atta; species Atta cephalotes. Next base: position 630,854 of record NW_012130119.1, on the reverse strand, counting down.
GAAGTTGGCTCAATAGCGAACACTATAAATAAAAGAAGTATCTCCGTCTGCCAGTAGATTTATGAGTCTCGAAACTCAAGACGAAACTGGGTTGAATCGGATTCTGACACCGTAGAAACTTACTGTTTCATTTTGCAAAGTCACTTTAATTACTGCGTAGTTTTCTTCTCCCTTCTTTTTTTTCGTTCCTCGGAAAAAAGGCTGAATTTTATGGAACGCAGTGTTTTATGGAACTATCCTCTATCTCGAAAATTTTTCACTACATGAAGGAATTGCGCAAAACAAAATGGTAATTGCGTTAATCTACGTTTTAATCTATTACTTTCTAAATACCAATAAGGATCAATCTTTGTAATAATATTAAAGCAATAGAATTATACAAAGTGCTTCAAATCCTTTAAGTAAAATCTTATCAACACCGCTGCGGATTTTTCTGAAAGAGAGAAAAAAGTGAAAAAAAAGAAGAAATCCAATAAGGGAACAATGAAAAGAAGATTAAAACGGTCTTGTAACTCAATTTTCCACTTGAAAGCTCAAATAAGATATTTTTTACAAATGATTATTATCAGATTATGTGTTTATTAGACAGAACCCGAATATGTCCGGAAAAAAGATTGAAATCCCATACTCGAGACTTTTCTTTCGTGAGAGTCGCAAGATTGTCATCCTTGGATTAGCGCCAAGTAGTAGAATTACTAAGCGTCCGTGGCGCCTGTTGTAATTGCTACACTTGCTTCGCGGTTCTTTCACGAAAATGCAATAACCATGCCAGACATTTGCCGAGGTTGTATAATTAATCTTACCGTATACATCCGACAACATCTCAATCATCGGGATGTCTCGGGTAATCTTATTTAACCCCGCGAGACGACGTCGCGTCGGAACCCGAGACGGTATGCAAGGAAAACCGTGGAAAATTCTTTTTATCGCTTTTTTTGAGTACACGAGAATAAAGTATGCGAGACCAAAAAGGAGCAAACCAATGATTATCATGAGTTGCTCCATGGGCGGTGCAAGTTCTCAGATTAACGATGGATATTCAATTTCAAAGTGTTCACGTTGTCGTCGTTTAATCGCGAAAGAAAAAGGAAAAGAGAGAGGTATAGAGAGAGAGAGAGAGAGAGAGAGAGAGAGAAGAGGAGGAAGAGCAATAAAGATCGTTACGTGGGATGAATACGTCTTCTAAGACGAAATAAAAGAAGCGCCCACTCGCGACCGGAAGTACAGTTCCTTCCGACGCGATGGTTTCTTCTACTCTCTCTTCTTCTTGCTAGGTCAGTTCTTTCAACATAGCTCTTTTTGACTGATACGAAACAATATAGCTATACAATGTGACGACGAAAAATTCAGATAGAATTACCGCAACAAAATTGTTTATAACATTGTGAATATTAATGTAGAATTATTAAAATTAATTACAACTCCTTTTACACATTTTTAATGATCAATGTAACAGATTCTGATATATCTTGCAAACTCTTGTATTGTTCCTATTTTATCAATTCTTTTAGTCTTTTTTTAATATTTGAAATACCCTAAAATACGATATCAAAAATCTCAAGCTCTTTTTAAGAATCCGGATCTAATATCATGTATAACAAAGAAAGAAAGAGAGACAATGAGAGAAATTTTTGATGATATTATATAAAATATCATGTTATCTGCGTATAATATTATCTATGATAATATGACGGTTCACAATAACATTGCGGATTAAGTAAAAACTGGATGTACTAATCAAATGTTGAAATTTTATCTCTGCAATATGTTAGTTAATACTATCTTGAAATTATGTAATTTAAAAGTTAATATAAAATATGAAATGTATTGTTTTTTCATAAAAGAATTTTTATTCGAAAATTAAAATTTATTTTTGCTTACTTTTTTTTATGTTTTGATAACAACATATGATATCGAATTATAAAATACGTTTCTCGCATTTTCATGGCAATTTATGTGAGAACGCACACATGATGTTCATATTTCTATCATTTACACTATACTGCCAGCAGCGATTTATAAGTACAATGTTTGTTGTTTAAAATCAAATTGCAGTAAATTTTAAAGTAATTTTTTTTTTAATTTTATCAGGTTGTATAAACCAATTGTGTTGTATTATTTTACAAATCCTCCGTTTTCAAAAAAAATTTTAAATCGAATTTAAGTTGAATTTATTTTAGCTTCTTTTCTATGATGTCGATTAATTATTCGAGAAGTTTGATTGCGTTGTTATAAATTTTTTTATGATTTTATTAGAACATTTTATTATATTTTTTATAATTTTAGATTCGTAATGCTGAAAATATAGCAGAATACATACTCATATACGTAACAGGATAAGAAAAACAACTCCCTAATTAAAAAATTTCTTTACAAATCACAAAATAAGTGCACTTATATAAGATTAGTGTGCATGAGCATAATTATGCAAAAAATCACGACACTAAAGTGACACGATATTAAAAGATGTAAAATGCCAAAATTTGATTAATTATAATATATATATATATATATATATATAT
>NW_012130119.1:626021-628312 GCF_000143395.1 Atta cephalotes | reverse complement strand
TACAATTTTAAATTACTCAATATAAATGTTAAGCTGCTCACAATTGATTTACATGACCCTGTTATGGCATAATACTTTATACAAACCATAGCATGTACTATCCTCGTTGACTCTCGAACATTCGCAAATCCTTTTCTAATACAATCGATACTCAAATGATCCGCTTGCGATTTACATACGATCATAATAATCATGACGTACCATCAATTGTCAACAGGAATAGTATAGCAGAAATAATCTCACCTCTCAATCGACATCGCAGTAAGGGTGACGACCGAGCAGATTGCCGACACGCTCTGCATGTAATGCACTGCTTTGCATAGAAAGATACCCATGGTCCATGTATAAGAGAACAGTTTCGCTATCTGCAACACAGAAATTACTGTATATGAATATTCAAAAGAGAAAAAGGAAGAGAACTCCAAGCTGAAAGGTTCTATTTATTAAAATTCCCGAGTCGATCACTCCACGTGCCACTTGAATGTAATTATTATAGAGAAAAACATGTAAATGATAATAGGGAGATTTCATAATTTCTTGCGAGAATATAAGTATCGGAATCAAAGACGAATTATGACAATCAATATGCACTTCTTCCGGAAAATATCTCCTTTTATTTTGCCGGCAAGTTTCAAGATATGAATAATAAAAATGAATAAAATGGGCCACATTGGGTCAAGATGGGTCTTGGTGCATAATAATTATATTTTTGTGTAAATTTTACAATTTCCAATTCAAGCAAACTGTGCGATTATTTCTTATAACATAATCTTAGACTAAAGTATTACACATAGTATTGATAAACAATTTAATATTACTCTGATATAAGCTATCTATTATATAAGCTTTAAAACTTTAAATAATTTATTTAAAAAAATTTCAATAACTATCGATTTAACAAGACAATTGCATATTGCTAATCATTAAGGTATACCATAATGCGTAAGGCGTTCAACAGTTCACTAATGATATATTTCCCGAGACATAATTCGCACTATTCGTGACGATTAAACGGCCTAGCATTGTGCACTCACGCACGCAATTATATCGGGCGAAGTTTCGCGCAGTCATGAGTAGAAAGGGAAGGTTTAATCCGTCAAATAGCACAGTAATTGCACCGGAATATGCGAGTGCCAGTGGTAAGAGCACGCGCAGACACGTACGTGATGCACCCGGGAATGCGGAAGCCTGAGATTTCCTCTGGCTGTTCCGGCTTATCCCTGCGTCCTGTCCGGCAAACTTTATGTTCCCACGTGTAATGTGCGATTTAATAAACGCTGTTTATTGATGATAGTATAAGACATAGCCGCGCACTGACAATGAACGGAAATGATTAATGAGACATCCGAGAAAAAGCGTTTTCATCGTAGGATTAAAGATCCACTTTAATCCCAGAATGATGAAACGAATAAAATATTTATAAATTTAGTTTCGTTAAAATGAAATATGTAAAATCTCACGCATTAATCAATCTTATATATTTCTCTCTCTTTTTTTTTGTTTTATTTTCGCCTTGCATAAAAATACTATTCAATAAATACAACTATCTCTGTAAACACAGATCTATAATTTCATTATATATGTGTATATAAATAGGTTTCAATTTTTTAATATTTTACCAAATATTTTGTTCGCTATTTTGATATTAAAAAGTATACAATAGCAAATATTAATAAAATAAAAACTGTAAGGAAATATTGAAAAAGAACTGAATGATGTAATTAGAAGAAAGCGAATTTCTCTTCATTTTTTACCAGAGAAAAGACCATTTAACAATTTTGCAATTGAGATCGAAATATCGCCTCACTGAAAAGCACTTCGATCACTGATGGAGATACAGATTAAATTCGAAACTTCCTCGTCAAAGGAAACCTTCCGACTTTAATCAACATCCCTTGTGTCAGACGCAGGTGTCTTTGTCGGTTTTTGTTATAATCGATTTTGTTATCGATTTCTAATGTTAGAAATTTACACATTCGAATCTCGTTAAAAGTCGAAGTTCATTAAATTGTACGCACCACGTAGGTCTCTGTACCTTATTGAATAGATACTTGTGACACATTATCTAGCATTCTCGCGAAATTTGATATTGGGGAAGAAAAAAAAATACAACGAAAGTATAGCGAAATAAAATGTAATTCTTCCATTGCATCATCTTCCAGTCTCTCATCTGCATGATGAGAAATGAAATTCTATCGAATTTTCGTTGACGTTATTAAAATTCGAAAATAAATATTAGGTGTAGTAAAAAGAAATCCATTATTTTTCAATTTCATGCAAAAATAATGGAT
>NW_012130119.1:597267-626001 GCF_000143395.1 Atta cephalotes | reverse complement strand
ATAGTAGTATATATATATNTATATTATTGTATATTAATAATATAATATTAGTAGTAGTAATAAATACCTTATTTATTTAACTATAATAGAAACTAAATAGTGATTTCTTTTTTACTACACCTAATATGATTGGAATTCTCTTTTCCTGTTTCTCATTGAAGAGACAATTTTTCGAGCAACCGAATCGATCCCGGCGACATGGAAAAAGTGTAAAAGAGTAAAATGAAAAGTGTAGCGTCGGCAAATGTAAATAAGACTCGATATATAGACACATTCTTGAGATATCCATCTCATGTGCTACTGCAATAACGATGAAAAGGAAGACCGAGGAGCATGGGAGGATCGCTGAAAGAAAACGAGTTCTCAAGGGGAATTGCACCGGAATAATGTGAGATCGAGGTGGGTTGCGGTCGACATCTTTATTTAATTTTCTCAAGAGAAAGCCAAGGATTGTATTCCTCATCTCTTAAACGCTACCAGACTAATTTTACCCGGATTCCTCTTACGTGGCCACCAAGACGTTACCGTCAAGACGTTCAATTTGCGATCGTGCGACAACCCTGATTGCAACGTGGCGCGAATCGAGGGAATGCCTGCGAATTTGACGTGAAGGAACGTCGTTTCCCTGTAACACTTAACCGATAATTAGTTCATCACTCGTGGTGAACTTACAGCGAGCATATCACGCGAAATGAAACAAGCATGTACGATAATATCGCGCGCATTGAAAACGAGCGACCTAATTAACTAACATCACTCGTAAGGTGCTACTGTAATAGCGTCACGACCAGTCAGTAAATCACGGATACAGGAGAAGAAAGGAAAATGGGTTCAAAGAAATGCATTTACTACAAATACCGCACGACATGGTAGCGCTCTTTATCGATTTTAGGTCGTTTATGGAAACAAAAGGTAGATAGACAAATATCGATGCTAAAGTAAGTTGCCAAACCGATATATCTTTTGACTAAATCTGAAATCGATATTTTCTTTGGATAAATTTGATCCGTTATCTATCTTTTTCAATTTGATTATTGACATTATATAAATTTGTAATTAAGTTTAAAAAAAATTTTATTGAAATATAGTCCATTTAAAATTATAATAAATTTTTATTTTTAAAAATTTTTCGTTAAAGAAAAATCTAAATCTGCTTGTTAAACTTTCGGATTTTGTCTTAAATTACTTTATTACGGTTTTTTATTTTATTACTTTATTAACCTTATAAGTTATTTACTTTATTTGTTATTACTTACTTTATTTACTTTATTAACCTTATAAGTATTTCCAATTTTTATAGTTCGAAGAAAAAAGGTTTAGACAAGAAATAAGGGTAACAAGGGACAATAACATTTCTTATAGAATAGCGATTGACATGTTTAGAGTTAATAACTACGACATAACGATCTCGCCTAAGCCGGAAATTGCTCGTCTAACCTAATGAATCGAGAGATATATTCGATGTACACGGTTTAATGCCTGATATAGATCATCGCTCGTTCCCAAAAACTATTTCATACCGGTCCAAATCACGGCAAGCAATAAATAACAAACGAGTTGCTCAGTCTTTTCATTTTCGCGGCATCGACCGCGTTATCGAAACAGTCTCGGTACAATTTGTTTCTCTCTATTTCCTTTTCTCTCCTGAGCCAGACAGAACAAGGATTGTCCATGCTCGATGTGACAATCCGGAATGACTTCTCGACGCGAATTCTCAATTGCGAAATTCGATATTGTCACGTAAAGAGAGTAAATTGGAATGACTCGGAGAATAATTGTTTTCTCGACAGAAAAGTACAAATCCTTTCTTTTCTTTTTGTTGTTTCTTCTGTTGAAAGATCGAAGCCAAACGTAAAAATACTCAATTTGAAATAAGTAAAGAAGTTGTCCAAAAGAAATCCTGGCGAAAGGTAAATAATTACGATTAAAGAACTAAGAACTAGAATTTATTAAGAATAGATCGAACATCAAAGTCTGGCGCGAGAATAAATGATTACATATCCTTCCTTACTTCAAAAGTAGCACAACTAAAAAAAACATATACAAACAACATTTTCAAGTTATTACTATATAAATGAATTAAATAAACATTAATCTATCGAGTTCAGAAAAAATCGTCAAAATCGTCACAATTCAAAAGGAATAATTTAAGAATTATGAAACGAAAATGACAAAAATAAAATTTGATCATGTTAAACAAAATTTTTTTGCTCATTTATCTATTATTTGATTAGTCAATAATTTCCTGTCAAGTTCAAATTTAATTTTCCTCTTTTCTCTTTACTTTTTCAGATTGTTATTTATTTTGAAGTAAGAGAATGATATCTTCTAACTCTTCGATGCTACTTCTAGTGTGAAATACATACCGAAAGCTTTTTTTATTTCGCTATACTATAATTTTTTATCAATAAAGATACACACATTCGTTCATTACTGTTAATTACTGTTTTAATGTCTAGGATTTTGATTAAAAATTAATTTATTATAATATGTTCATTTTTATGCGATATTTTTATATAATACTCATGTGATCAATGTGTGACAAAACAGTATAGAGTGACACCGAAGGGTTAATTATATGTAAATGTATCAATAATATTCATGATCATCCTGTATTATAAAATAATTATAGAACACAGTTCCGAAATCACTCGCTATTTTGTCACTTGACATCGCAATTTGAAATGACATTTATCGCTATATTCTCCAAGATACATGCAACGATATGCAGAAAAATATAAACAAATCTTTTCTTTCAGTAAAAGTCACGTCACAACATAAAAGAAAATGAAAAAGTAATACACACATCATATGAAAAGGTGCACATTCGCGTAAATAACTTACTTGAGGGAAGAAAGAATACGCTGGTAAAATCTAAATGATAATTAAGTGGTTTTTTTAATTAACATTTTAGTCGAATACTATTTAAATGTCACCAAGCGTAATAATAGAACATACAAAGTAAAAAATATCTTATGTGTTTTTTTATTCTTAACAAAGGATAAAGCAACTAATGATGTCAACATTAAAAACATCGTAGTTAACAAAAACTCTGAGATTTGATACAGTCTTTTAAATTAATTTCCAAGATCTGTAATAAAAAAATAGCAAGGAAAGGAAGAAAATTCACAAATATAAAGAGATAGTAAAAGCTTTATCTTTTATTTAATTTTACCTTTATTTTTTTAATTTAATAAACCGATTTTACTTAACAGATTTGAGGATTGATTATAAATAACACGTAAGAGTACACACTGTTAAATCACTGACAAATTTAATTTAACGCCATTGCTCTTACTCAATCTTATCATTATTTTATACTAAAACAATGGTTATATTTGACACTATATAGTGTCAACTTGACAATATAGTGTCACGATATAGTGTCAAATTTAATTATCGTTTTGGTAAAAAATAACAATATATTTATTAGCAGCAGACTAACATTAAATTAAATTTGACTCTATAGATTTAACATGCATGTGTATAATATTAAAAATTCAAGTCATTATTATTATGAATAAGTTAAATAAACATTCTATCGATCATTAAAAATAAATTAATATTACAATAAATCTAATATTAAAAATTGGAAATTTATTACAGTAAATCTTTTCGATATTTTAACTGACAACAATAGACAAAATATAGCAAAGAATTTTATTGGCAGCTAATCCGTATTATGGAGAAACAATTCGTTTGTTAAGCGAGGTATAATTCAGTGATACAACGAATACATGAACTTTAATCAAACGCGGCATACGGGCTGACACAGCAATTTAGCTTTTGGAAGAATGTACCTGCGCAACATCATGTGCATCCGAAACGTTATCGATCGCGAGTGTGCGTAGAATGAATCTCGTGAAAATGCAGAACACGTAAATAATGTCAGCAATTTTACAGATAAAATTTTTCATGGCGATCGCGCCATGAAAAGTTTTATCTGTGAAATTGCTGCTTTCATGTGATCAACAGAATGTGATGAGACAATAACATAACGACAAGTGATTGAACGACAAACAGACAGTTCTATTAACATCTATTACCGATAGACATTTGCGCAAATGTCGCGTTATCGAATTAATTTCGAAGCGATGCGGCAGTATAATTTCGTCGTCGTAATAACACGCATTTAAGTGCAAAATGGAGACGATAGCAATAATTAGTTTGTTAATTGCGTTAAGAAGATAAAGCGTCGCGTGCTTCCGATAATTAAGAAGCGTTCCAGTCTTTAACAAATGATCCCGTTATCTTAGCAGTGCTACTCTAACGAAAGTTTATCGGTAAATAAGAATCTCTTTTCTTACATAAAAGAAATACAATGAAAAAGAATGCTTGTAAATATTTATAAGTAAATAACATCTTTTTTTCTTCGAGAGGAAAGTTGACGTTGACACAGTGTCTTCTAAAGAAACACCTCTTATTTCTTAGAAACTTATTATTGTGCTTTATTAATACTGATATTTTTTTTACTAAAAACACAATCTATTTAGATGATTAAAAAAATAAAAACTCAGAATTTACATATTTATAACTTTTTTCTGTACAAGCAGCTAAAAACGAATTCTACAAATACAAGAATAAAATTCTTAAGATTTTCTTTTGCAATTGTTGCATATTTAAATAACAGTGATTATATTATTAATAATATTACATCATTTTACATGTTTGTAGTTTTCTGAATCAGTTTTATTTATATTTTTTCTTTTTTATTTTTTTTTCATAACATGGTTTTAAATATAGAAAGTAGGACTAGTAAGAGTACAGCGTAAACCGATACAACTTGTAAGATCACGAATTTAATTTTCCCTATCGAAGCTAAAGGCATGTATTTATGGAAAAATACACGATTAAAAAAAGAAATTGTGTCACATATTTGCTTGGAAAACAACATAAAGTATGCATATGAATTAAAAAATGTTTTATATCAAAGTGAAAAGATTTTTAAAAATCTTGTATAAATCCACTTGTAAGTATTTACAGATGACTGTGAAAAAAAAAGATAGGAATATATGTGTGGTAGGAATATATGTGGAATATATGTGTGGTAGGAATATATGTGGAATATATGTGTGGTAGGATTATGTTAGTTGTGGGGCTCATTCTGTTAGACGCTCATTTTTGCTCATGTTACAAAAAAGTTAATTATTGCAAAATTGCAAACAATATTATAAAAACTACTATACTATCTGATAGTAGTAAACACTTTTTAGATTGTATTTATGTTACTAAAATTTTATTTTTTACTTTTGTTGAAAAAAATATTGTTTAAAAACAAGGTGATATGTCAGTATATTGGTAAGCTTCTTTTATTATTTTCGTGTGCAAAAAAATCTTCACACAAATATTAAAAGTATCACTTTATGATTGTTGTATTATTTGATTACATATTAATGTCTAAGAAAAATAGTATGGATTTAATTAAATGTTAATATTTAAGATAAATAATATCTCAAATAAATGTTTTTTTAAATGGATAAATAAGGGCTATAATTTATTATATTATAATTTCTTTTGGATAATTTAAAATGACTTTGGGATAGATTGATAATGACGCACCAAAATAAATTACTCGAACTTCGCTCATATGAAGTAATGTGCTAATTTTCGATAACATTCCAGCATGCCTTATATATCTTTGAATTAGAATAATGGGAGCAATGTCGACAACACATCAAGCTGAAAGTCAAAAAGTCATAAACAATATTATACATGAGCGATGAAGTCAAACCAGAAACGCGATAATTATATCTGATTGTCAAGCATACTTCGTCACCATTTCAAACACAGAATCAATTACAGAGTTCATGAATTTATCTACATAATTAGCAATATACGTGCAAATAAGCGAAATGTTTTTACTCAACGATTAATATTAGCTGTTAAATAAGCATGTAAAATACATCAAATATCGTATTTTTTCAATAGATTTTTAATCAATTTATAATTGATTTTCTTCTCAGCAAGAAATAAATGGAAATATTTTGGTATTTTTAAGAGATAACAATTTGAAGAGTGAAATATCAACAAGTAAATATAAAGAGCTTATCTCTAAATATTGGATTGTCCGGAAAGTTCGTGCCGCAAAAGATTTAAATTTAATAAATGTATACTAAAATTTAAATCTTCTGCGTTTCAATTTTCCTTCAAAATCGGCACGAACTTTCCGGATAACCCAATATTTAGAGAGAACTAATTAAGCTTTGAAAGTTAACACAAATGGCGAAACTGAATTCCTCCTAATTTCACATGAGTATAATATTTCAACTTGCACATAACATAAAAGTCGAATAATTACGATAAATTATAAGTAATTTCAAATTTTTGTAAAAATCTAATTCCTATATTTTAATATTCTCTGAGCTATAACAAAATAAATAATTTATATTTCTGTCTTTTGATAGAAAAATTATATTATTTCCATATTAATCAGGAATTTTCTTAATGAAATCGTTTGTTGTTGGTTATCATACTTTCACTAATATAACACACAAAGGATTTATCTCGGTATAATAAAGTCAAATGCTGCCACTGTACATTAAATTCATTATCGTATAATATCCTTTAACTAATTCTCATAGAAAGACGGTCTAATCCCTGCAAATATCAGAATAAATAATATTCATATAAACATATTTGGATGTAATAAACAATTAAAATATTGGACCTTTTTATCTGCTATTTAAAATTAAAATACAACAAATAAATAACAGCACGTATTATACCGTGAGAAAAAATAAAAAAATCACGTTATTTTATGGAAAATGCAGGATTAATTTTAATAAAAATGTGATGGAGATCGATATTCGTTATAAATTTTCATACTTCAACATTCTACATTTTAATAATTGAGTCTGAAATATATTGAAATTCATCTGAAATTTTTCAACTCTCAAAGCTGCAATTTCTGTGGGAATTCCCAAGAAAAATTTATTCTACATCTTCGACCTAGTTTTACACATGAAATCATCTTCAAATTGTCACAAACATTCGCACTCTGTATGTGATACTTTTGTGATACTTTCTTATCACTGAATACCAGGTCGATGCAGTAAAGAGAGCTTCAAGAGTAGGTACAGAAAGATTTCTCGACGACACGATCCAGCTATGCATACGACGGAAGAACTTAAGTTTGTCGCGAGTCAGATTATTTTGTACTATCAATTTAAGAGCAACGTGGGATGCCGTCGTTAAACATTAACGCAACGCAATGACTTTCAACGAACATCATTGAATGTTCGATCGCTAGTTCAACTCGAGAGCCACGAGAGAAATAGAAAAAGATAAATTGAGAGAGAGAGAGAGACAAAGACAAAGAAAAAGAGTGAGAAAACGAAGAGTAAGGAATGCTGGTACGTATTATTCTTGAAAATTGCGTCTGCGACACAGTCGATTTGTTTCGACGACAGCATCCCTCTTTTCTAGTAACACATACATACATACCTTCCGTCTCCTGCACGTATGCAGATTTATTCATCTCACGGAACACGGCTAAAGCCTTTCTGTTTTGTTCCTGACGTGCGTTTGTAAGCCGCTTCTAGAAAATATCTTGACTGCAATATTCATATTCTACAATATGCTTTTCTTAATCCTATTAGGTGTGTATTATGTTTAATCAAACCGCGAATACTAGATCGCTTTTATGGATTATTGTCACAGTTACATTGCATTTAAGTATGTACGTACACCTGCAATGCACATCATGTTTAATTGTATCATCACCTATTGAATTGTCAGGCGAAGAAAGAATATTAAAATGCTTTTGTTTTCTTTAAGAATAGTTTTTCATTATTTTCTTTTATTTATATTTTCATCTCAGTTTTCAAATTTTTTTTGTGATTATAGAAGGTTGTAATGTTGTGCCGGTATCATTACATAATTTTTCATTTGGATGAAAGCATAAAATATTCGTATAAAGTTATGAAAATGTATATGTTCAAAAAGCAATTTTATAAATGCATTAAGATGCGTTTATATTTAATTTTGAATAAATATCGAGATATATTACGAAAATATATTTTATATTACGGAAATTTTTTCTTATTCGTCGAAAAAGCAGTATAATTAATATCAACTTGAGACGGAAAAAATTTGATGAATTAATCTTTAAAGATCTACTAAAAAATAGCAAAAAAGAAATATAAGCAGTAACAAGTACGCGTCGAGTACAACAACGGATCGATAAACTTGCAATTGATATTCTAATTTTTCAACTAAATAATAAAACTTACTTTTCGGTTATTTAATTTATTCTTCCGAATATATCTACATCGTCTAAAAGCCTTATAAATCACCACAAATAATTTCAATTTTCCTCTTACTTCGAATACGCTATTCTATACAATAAGCAAAAAGAACACAAATCTTTTAGGGAAATTTTCTTGATAGATATTTTCGGAATAAATTAAATAAAGCTATATAATTAAATAGCTATATAATTAAATAAAGCTTGTGGACAAACTTAGTCAAAAAAGAAGAAAAATGGAGATTGAAATGTAAAATAACAATTCTTTGAAATGATCGCGGAAATCCCTCATGTTATTTTTGAATAGTTTTAAAAATTATTTAACCTTCATAATAATAGTTATAATTTTTTATTATGACGTGAATTCATAATTATTAATGTACCTTAAATAAATATTTCGTTCGGATTGTATTTAATTTTGTAATTTTGTAATTTTAACTTATAAGGCTTGTTGCTAATTACAACAGAGACGTATTAAAAGCAATCGTGAAACCTCCATAATATTAAAATTTCCATAATATTGAATGCAAATTTATGATTGTTACATTTAATATTTATGAACTTTAATCATCTTATTTTAAATTCATTTCGTGTACGAGACTTTTGCTCCGTCCATGAATTTCTAAACTCAACGCAACCTTGCTAAAAATGCTATGACTCTTTGTTGGTGTCGTTGAGAGAATATCGTTAATTATAAGAGATACGGCACAGCTGTATCTTATAATCCAGCATGATGATAGAAAATCATGTTAACGTACAGAAATTCTTGATATCGTACCAGTTTTACAAGACGTAATATCGAGCAAAGATATGTTAATTGAAAATTTTTGCGAACGAAAAGATCCAACGTGAAGCTCACTCGCAATTAGCTAAAAGGCCAAATTTGTATTTTTCTACTTTTTCTTCTTATTTTATCAACCAATTTCACGTGAACTTTACGTTGAACCATCTTGCTTGTAAAATTCTATATTAAGTATTAATGTATATATTTCAAATCTTGAACTTAAAATCTTGAATTTAAAATAAGAATATTTTCTTATTAAAGCATATATTTTATGTCTATAGTATTTACAAAAATATTTTATGTCTATAGTATTTACAAAAATATACAATCAAATTATCATACGATATAGATAAAAGAATTCTAAACTGAATTTAAAACTCATGCGATTTCTTGAAAACTTTTTCGATATACCTACCGAGAATTCAACGATTCTTAGAAAGGAAGATGTTTCTCTGCTATAAATAACTTACATGAGAGAAACAAATCGTAACTCGTAAGTAGACCGTTTTCCAGCAAACTTCTCGTCTTGAAAATTTGTACAAGTGTTTCAGCTCTCTCGATGATTATCTCAACGTGATGATTATACCAACATCTAGCGTGCAAAATCAATACAAGCTTGGTTGCAAGCCGATAAACATTATTATTTAGTACAACTATGAACTACTCCATCGGAGCCGTCAGGTGAAACAATCCTCAACTTAACAAGCGGCACTCCTGTCGTAATTTACGCTCGATAAACACGACGTTGAATCAGTGGTCGCATAAACAAGGTAGTAATACACGTCGCGTGTCCGTAGTCGCGAAAAATATTAGCGTAGAACAATTGGTATGCTTAAACTCGAGAACAAACATTTAACATTGTTTGTCAAGTATCACGCGACATTCTAATCGATTGTCAGAATCTGCGTAACGTTATCGCGCATTAAATCGTAGAAACACGTTTATTGATTCGAGAATTTAATTAAACGTATGTTGTTTAATTAAATGTTTGATTAACTATATCTACGTTTATTTTAATTATGTAGAATATGACATACTGATTATATCTGATATTATTCTGGCGGATAAATGCTTTCTTTCTCAATACAGAATAAAAATTTCATCAAAAGTAAGCGAAAGAGAAAAGAAGAAAGAGAAAAAGAGAGAAGACAGAAGAAAAGAAGAAAAAGAAAGAAGAGAGAGAGAGAGAGAGAGAGAGAGAAAATCTATGTGGTAGACTCTCACACTATTGTAATATCAAAAGCAAAGAAACTGACGGAAATAAACTTTTTATCTTATTCTGCATCATTTCCATAAAAATATGTAGATAAATAGAAATTTAGAAATTCACTTTTCACTTTTAAAAGAGGCAATAAACAATTTATTTAATTAAATCTGACGCGCAAGAAGCTTTTTGTAGCTAAAAAGTAAAAAAAAAAATTTCTTAGATTATAGAAATTGCAATATACGCTGTACACGCGCATCGTAATTATGCATAGAATGCAAAATAGTAGAATACGTGTGAAATACATACGTAGGATTGATATGTAGTAATTTTTGGATCACAGGCATTTTGCATAAAATATTTTAGGTATCAGACATCGCCCACCTGTCGATTTATTTAATATAACTTTCATATATTATCCAGCATCCTGGTATTTATTGATAAATTGTCGACGGGATCCGGGCCGGGTAACCATACGATCTCGTCATAAATTTTCACGTTCTACTACGTGAACAACGTGTCATAACTTACGTCGTGTAACTGCATAACGAGCGAAAGACTGAAAAATTAGAGTATAGAATACACGCTCCTATCAACAAGAATATCCCCGTGAAAATTCCGTTCGCGTAAAAATAATGACGTACCTATACGAAGCGCGTAAGAATTGCGGCATTAAAGTCTTATTTCCAAGAATAATCTTATTTCCAAAGAATACACAACTTTTCTGAAAATGTTTAATTCTAGAATGCGCTAACCACGTACTTATACTAACAATGAATAAAACGATTTCTGAATCGAAACACAGTTTCGCCATCATCTCTAGTAAAAACTCTAAGACTAAATCTGAGTTTTTCCAACATAATTTTTATATATAAGTTTTTAATTAAAACTAAATGTTAATTGTTTTCGATAAAAATTATAAAGTGTAACTTTATAATTAAATTTTTAATTACAATTCTTTTGACTTTCTTACATAATAAAATGTGTAATTTTTCTTTCTCAATTTTGTTCTTTTTCTTATAAATCCTTATTATTCCTTTGCCCTAAAATTAATACGTGGAACAATATTTTCTTTATATAAAATATGGCAAATGCTTTATTTTATGAAAATAATAATAATCTTTTTTTTTAAAAAAAAAGATAGTAATGAGAATAAATCTTGAAACCAAGAATGCCCCATGATATTGGCAGAAGAAAAGCACAAGAAAATTCTCTCGCTGAATAAATAAAAAATTTTGTTCGCTAGCACACCGATTAGTTTATATGCATGACTACCCGACACAATCTGTTTTACGACAAGTAAATTAAATATAAAAGCTTTTCTTACGGACATGGATCTAATTCAAATGATGAAATGCATTATGCAGCAGTGATAAACGTGCCCGGCGGGAATATCACTTGAATATATCACTTGACGTATGAAATTTGGTAGACATGAACGACATTTGCTCGATATCGAATACATGGGATTTACGAGATGTAGAAAACAGCCGCGAGAGTTACACAATACTCGCGGGAATATTAGGAAGACGAGAGCAATGGAATGCGAGCGAGCGCTTGCCATATCCGGAGGTATGAAATTCCTGCGACTAAAACATTCTAAACACAAAGCAACATATAAAATATTGCTCCCTCCTTCCCCGAAAATCATATTATGATATACATAAAAGAAATGCCTTCCGCACCGGTAGTATAAAACAGATTTTATTTTCATTCTTTTGTCCATGCATTTTAATTTTCACTTTGTGTCTGAATTATACTTTTTGAAACTTTCCCATTTTCTTACTGCCGTTAATATTTATTATTAACGACAACACTATACTTTTAATTATTATTTTTCATTCATTAATTATCATTTTATAACTCAAAAATAAAACAAAGTTGCTAATCCCAATTTATTATGTTTAAAAATTGCACAAAAGTTAAAAGAATGTTCTATCTTTTATTAATTGTTTAAATTGCAAAAACGATGGATGTAGAGAAAAGTAACTATATTTCTTTAATCTAGTACGAGAAAAATAAAAACAAGGTAATTATGTTTCTTTCATCTTGGCTTCCTACTTTTTGCATCTGAAGTACAAAAACTACAGTATACCGCCGGTGTATCGAAGTGTTAATAAAAAGCATTAATCATCGCAGAATTACGACTCTGATAAATTAAGAAGAATTGCGCTCCATAACGATAAGGAACACTGAGGTGTTCCAGCAATTTCTGTAATTAAATAGCGTCGGCTTTATCCAAGCAGCAATCGTACGAACTTATGGGAACGACAGGCGAGAATTTATTATTTATTGCACGTCAGAACGGGGAAATGCTTTACAGGCTCGTAAAGCCGCGGTTTTGAACAAGTGAAACGATCAAATTGCGTCAACAGGCAGCGCAACCCGACCTGCGCGTGTGAATGTAACCTATCTATGATAGGGATTAAAATCGTTAAACTCCTTCCTTTCTCCTTGTGTCTTATTAAATCCTGAATGTGAAGGGTTAGATATCAGGGTTGTCACGTTAATGAGATCGCAACGCAGCTGTTTCTCATACTCATGCCTCCTCACGCCTATCAGCTCGTATCGTCGTATTAACACTTATTCGCATAAGCTAATGAGTCTAGTCGTAATCTACAGCTTACATCTATTGCACAAAAATAAAAACTCGCTGAATCGAGATCTTTTTCATTTTTAAAGGAAGCATTTATTTGTAATTAAATATATTGAAAGAAAAACTTTAATTGTGGCTAATTAAAAAAATTAATTGCGGTATTTAATTGTGGCTATAATTATATTGTATCATAATTTATGGTTATCATTTACAATGTTAGTAATAATAATTTTTTTAAAATAACTATATTATTTATAAATTTAATCTTATATCTTTTTATGAGCTCGATTATTAATCGAATTTTGATATATTTTCGCTTTGCGTAACATGAGCTGATTTTTACTTTTATTATAATTGTATAGGTCTATCTAAAAAAATATATAATTGACATATAAAAAATGATAATAAATATAGTTGTTATTATAATTATAACAATAATTACAATTACTATAATTTAACTATAATTTATTTTCAGTTATATAATTTATTTTCAATTATATTTTTTAAACTGTAAACATTGTTATTATTAACATTATAGCAGTAACCATAATTATGCCCATGTAATTATAGTAATACATACTATCTTTCTCTCAACATCAGTGTATACTGAAAATTGAATTAAAGACGTAATGAGTATGCATAATAGGAATAATTTTAACGAATTTTAACGAATGAATATAATCGGAAATGTATAATTAAACGCAAGTATTTTATTAATTGTTCACAAAAACGCATCGTTCTAAAATTGCTGATGACAGGCGTGAGTAAAACATGAAGGTGGTTAAGATGGAAAGCGAGATTTACCGCGACAATTCGTCGAGTTAAAAACTGCAATACCATTTGTCAGCTCATCCGGAGCTGGAAAAAACGCGTACCGAAAATAGCTGTGCAGTTAATAGAATCAAACATCTAAAAAGTTTTGTCTTTCCGCCGTAAAAGTATATATAACACAAAATTCATTACTTAAAATGCCTCAAATCTATTTAATGTGTTATTATGGAAAATAAATTTATCTTGAGCTGCCAATTACAACTTGTAAATTATAAATTTTCTAATATTCAATTAACTTTTATGTAGAATAATAAATAAATGTACTTCAAAGTATTTCAATATTTACATTAATATTTATTGTATCGTTAACTAGTTTCTTATTATTTTTTCTTATTACAATATGCATTTAACCGTTTATCTCATTATCTCTAAATAATCATCTCTGTAGATATTGAGATATTATATGAATTTTTCGATAACCAAAAAATATAAAAAATATGTTCAATGTAATTTTAACATACTAAGATTAACTTAAAAGATATAAAATGAATATATATATGAATATATAAAATAATATATATGAATTCATTTAACTCCATTTTGTTTAATTTAATCATTAAGGTAAGCTTTAATATCTATTTGGCTATGTAAAAATACGAATAATATCCTATCACTGAAGGAATTAATGTTATGTTTATATTATTTGATTATTATATTGTTTAATATGCGGAAATATTTCCATCTAGATATGTCATTTTCAGGATTTTGCGATTACACGCATCGCATAATAGCAAACAATAATTTATAATACACAAAATGGATCGAGTAATAACACATCGACAGAATTAAATATATGACTTAAGAATGATAACCTTTTTTAAACCTGTAGTGGTAAAAATAACAACGAAGAGGAGACGCAAGTATCGCGAACTTCATGAATTATGGATATTCGACGTGGATGAGTAATGTGGCAAATCATCCAACCGCGTAGTGTAAATTGCACTTATCCATTCCGCGTTTCCCTACATCATCACAAACTGCATCGTCAACAGAAAGACTTATTATCGATTTTAATGATTAAGACGCATGCATTTGTGTCAGCGCTTCAATTTGTTTTAATCATGTTCGACATGTTTGCACCTAAATCTTTTTTATTTTACATATATTGTCTTTTGTCGTAAAATAAAATTACGAAATTGAAAATATTAAATCTAGAATTAGAAAAAATATATATACATAAAATATTTGATTAATAGGAATTATTTTAATGTTAAATAAATATTAACAGTTGCCTTAAATTAAAATTAAATTGGTATTAAATTGGTATATACATTTTGTTTATTAGTTATACAGAAAAATTCAATAATATTTCAAGATTTGCAAAGAAAATTATGTAGAGTTTATATATATATAAAACAAGTAGAATAGTTTATAATAAAAAAGAAACATAAAAAATCGAAGATAATTCAATAATTATTATAAGAATAACATTTATTTTTAAAAAAAGCTTTCAATAAAAATCATCACGATTCCTTATTAAAATCCAAGACAAAATTATGCCGATCTTTACGTATCTTGTTAAGAAAAATATCTATCGGCATCTCTATGATATACGGAAAATATTAATAAATCGAATGCACGTGCAGTTTTATCGAAGTTTTGTCTCTCAAACAAATCCATCGGATCGATGACGGTATATGTTGTCACAAATTTCATTTTCAATTTCCCAAACGTCTCTCTTTCTGGCTTTTCTTTACGAACTGCAATTCAATCTCCACTAGATACCTATGATCAGATTCTCCGTATGTTCCGACAAGAGATTTCCTGGCGAGAGATACGACGGAGTATCTCTATTTTCATTTTCTTGTTTTCACTTATTTCGTTAAAGTATACATTAAGTATACATTTTATTTCATCTTTTATCGAAAGGAAAACTACTAAACAAATCTTTCAAAGGAAAGTTTTAATTTAAAGCGATAGAAATCGTAAGAAAACAATTTAATACTTAATACTTTTTGAACTAATATTTTAACAAATCATTTTTATATCTTACAATATTACATACCACAATTTAAAATGATTATCGAGAATTATGTAATTTACGTCAATAGGAACAAAAATATTTTCCAACAATTTTTTGTTAAGATATTGTAAAGTTATTTTTTTCGACGATCTTTATGACGATGTTTTAGATTTAGGTAATAAGATTCAATAAAAAAAACACATAAATATGGACATAAATATGAAAATTCACTCAAAAAATTTTAAGTATTAAAAAGTAGCAATAATAATTTTACTTCAGTAATAATAGTTTTATACGCTTTTGTAATGTATTTAAAAACATATTTTCTTTCTCCATTTGTTTAAAAAATAATTCATTTAAGTAATATAGTCTTCAGCACTGTATTCGCTAAAAAATCTGACAGGATCATAGATCCCCAATTATAGATTCCTATCAATAAAAGATTCTTGCAAGGGATGCCTATCCACATAATCTGAATGCTTCCGTTATTACTATCTTACAGGACTAACAATGACCTTTCATTTTTTTATCCTTCATAGGATTGCTCTCGAAAAGTTCGACGAGAATCTCCGCGAAATCTCAAAATTGCAATCCCCAACGGTTCAACACCGACTGTGCCGGACAGATTTCCATATGACACGCACATTCTAGACGACCACAAGAACCTCTGCATCCTTTGTGACACGCTCGTCCTTCGGTTATTTTCTGCAGAACTAGCGTTCCTTGAATCTCAAAGCAATGATGAAATTTTCGAAATTTTCCTCGATCCAAGAAACGAGTAAGCAAGTAAGTTGCTGATTTACATAATTTTTCTCTGAATTTTTATAATTTTTAATATAAAAAGCAGGATCATGTCCTGATTAAAAGTTCCTTAAAGTTTCTCGGGTAAAAAATATCAGTATGCCTCGCTTCTCCGACACTCATAATACAGATCACGATATCGTTGCTATCTTTCTCAAAGACAAAATCGATCATCCTATGAGCCCACATTCAGAAGATCTCTCATATATCATTGAAATCCAGTATCTGTGCGGAAGAAGGATATATCATTAAGGATCATAAGATCCTTAAAATGCCATCAAATCTTTGAAATACTATCAAAATCATTTTATCGCGAATGATCTCTAGAGCGTTACATTCGATGCTCGCCAGAGTTCAACCTAAATCTTCTGTATCAAGTATAAGATACGAGATGTATCTTTGATTAATCTTTACAGGACGAAAAAATGGCCATTATAGTGGCGTTGAAACAATGTCATATTTAAATGCAAGAAATACAAAGAAAAATAATAAATTACAACAAATCTTACTCAAGGAAAAACTGTAAAATTAAAAAAATAGAACCCTGCCCTTTAAAGGTTAATGAATCACGCAAAATCATATTGTATTATTCCAAAAGATTTATAACAATCTTTGAATAAATAAAATATTATACGTATAAAAATATTATCGAGAAATTTATCAGCTGTGACAATTGCTTTCTCGACAATAAAATTAACGTCTTTATGTGTATAATATTTTATTTTAATATTTTACTTTCTCAATGATTCCTTCACTCTATCTATCGCAGCTAGACAACAAAGACGTTTTTTTCGCAATACAGCTTCCTAATTTTATACTCTTTTGCCAACGCGGAATTATTCTTGGCAGAAGAAATTATGTATTAATACATTTTTGAAGGTCTTTTTATCAGTGTACACCATTGTAATTATAAGGTAACTTTGACTACAAGTTTTAATTTTTATATATATAGTAATCTACAGACGGACTTTCATCGCTTTATACTCAGTATCTTTGCACTTAATGCTCTGGAGTTTTCTTTACTTTAAATATTGTATTGGTGTAATATTTGTTTTCACTATTTTTATAGATTTTTTAACGAGAATTTTTGAATTTATGATACTTGTGAATATTTTGCGCACACCAACATGGATTTTTATTATTTTGACATCTAACATTTACGCTATATATTGTTGCGGACGTAATATCATATTCACGATGACAGGCGACACAATGCAATTTTATAGACCTTGGCCTTTTTTTATATTATTTTATTTATATTATTAGTTGACCTGTTTAATTTAAGTATTAATTTAAGTATTAGTTTAAGTATTAATTTAATTTATTTGTTCTATTTAATTATGTTTATATGTATAACATTGAAGATGATCCGATCGGGTTCAAAACGACGTCTGTTATTTGTTATTTGTTTTAGATCATGATAATTATATTTGTTTCTTATATTTACATATTTACTTTGTTGTTATTTGGTTCATAACTTTTCTAAACATTTATTTTTAATTAATATTTTATTCGAGGATTGTTGTAAATTTTTAAAAATGTTAATATAATAGCAATTTTTCTCAGACCGAGCGGGCATGTAATAAAAGCGAGCCATTTAGCCGTCCACGCGAATTATTCTCATAATGGCAAAGTAAGTTTCGTCTCTCGCCGGTGCGACAGCAATTTTCAATAAACGTCGTGCATGCGTTAAACTACTCTCCTGAGAATTACCCGAGGTGATAATGCGGTCTACGTCACCGTGACGCGGTTACGAATATGAAACCAACGCGTTTTTCTATACTTCGTATTTCCATGAATTCACGGTAACTGATTTACAACAGGCCATTTGTAACGCCATGACACGCCGGGAGCCGCGAATATGTCTATTTATCCCACCCGGCTTCTGACATTTCTGACATGTCGCACCCACACGCGCGTAGAAAAGCGCATGGCACTGCGCCAATCTATTAAGGCCATCCACGAATTTTTATGCTGTTTATGATGGATAGGCACTCCCCTTGTCTAATAAAATTACCTTGAGCTTAACTTAATGTTAAGCTAATTAAGAAATTGCAAAAAAAACAACACGCACATCAATTTCTTAATTCATTTTCTTCTTTATTAATCACTGTCAATAACTTCATTAGTTCTATATATAAGTATATAGGTACATATTATATATATATTTATATACATTCAGAGAATACTTGCAAGAGAGTGGGAGAATTGCAAACACAGGATAAATGTGATATTAATGCAATAGAGTATTATTATTAGAGTAATGATAATTACTGTAATGGTTCGCAGTGATAATCCATCATATGGATTTACTACTTTCGCATTATATGTGATCATAAAATGTTGTTTAAGGTAAATCCATTATATTCAATGATTTTAGTTATGACAAGTATATACAAAAATTATGAGAATGGGAGAATTGCAAATGTCCAAGAGCAAAATTAAATAAAAAAAATTAAAAATAAAAAGTTAAATTAAAAATAAAAAGTTAAATTAAATATAATGCGCGCGATTATTAATCAATTGTAGGAGTTTTTAATTAAAGGATGGTTTTAAATTACAATATTAAAATACATTTTATTATTGATATAAGATATAATTTTAAACATAAAAAAAATAAAATCGTCTCGCGTGGCTGCGAGTAATTACGAACGACAACAAAATCTTGTTTTTTGTTCAAACTTGATGATTTATAATGAAAATATATAAATGTTAATTATTGTAATATAAATAACTGGAGCATCTTTTGAATAAAAACTTCTATTAATTGATATAAATAATTATCGACTTTAATTTTTTTTCCATTAATTGTAAGTGTATTTTTCCATTCTCCTCTATATATTTTTCTTCTACGAGAGAGTGTAACTGTGTTACACTTCCCTGTCTTTAATAAAATTTTTATATTTTTCGCAGGAAATGTAATAAAGATGATTGCAAGTTTCGCCTAAGGCAAAAAGTCTAAAAGTTCATAGAAGTTTATATAGCGGAATAGTGACACAGCAAATACATATATGAATTGCTATACATTGCCATGGAATATATATTTCATTTTGAGACTAAAACACATTGCAAAATAAAATCTGAAATCCCAAAAAGTTTCCACCTACGCAAACGCCAACGCTACCTCCGGATATACTACTGCTGACGTGCAAACAATCCGATCTTTACACTCTGGTATCTTTATACATCGCAAAGATATGAGATCGATATTATAAAGGAAGCTCGATACGAAGAAAAAAAAGAAGCAAGATTTTCCAATATTTTCCACCCGGTCGAAGCAAACGCCGTAAATCGACGCGATACGAAGAATCAATTTAACCCACGCAGAGATTATCTTTGAATGACGAAAAATGTCACGAGTATTTATTTTAAACTTCCCACAATGAAAGAAAAAAGAAATGTAATATATTAAATTGAGACATTCAACATAAATTTGTGCTCGAAAAGAAAACTATTTAACTCTTAGTATACACGATAATTTTTCGATTCTGTATTATACACAATAAATCATTCGTACCTGAGTTAATTTTCATTACTTTTACAAGTAAGCATACAAAAAATTATCAAATGATTTTTATATACTTTAACACCTTTAGAAAATATTTACAAGATGTGTACATTATGTATTTAGAAAAAGAAAGGATAAAGACATTATTTAAAACCCGGTGCTTCTAGTATTGTATTTCAAAGAAAAGAAATGCGCAAGATATATTGTGTGTACTAAGAATTAAGAAGAGTTATAGATTTCCAGAAATATTTCTCCAAGAGTATTTTCGTAAAATAAAATGTAGAAAAATATTTCTGGAAACCTGCTTAAATCATTCTCCTTCTATTTTTCTTATTTTCTAAGTACTTTTATAAAGTAAAACGTAGTTAGAAAAATATGATAGCAGGTACTTACGAAGAACTCAAAATTAACGCTGAATTCCCGAATACACTTCAATAGAAAAAGGACAAGAGAAATAAAAAAAATCTTAACGCGATCAAGAGCAGGCAAATAAATTAGACGCATTGTTCCGAGTATAATGCGAAGATAGACCGATCAGAATTTATCACTGCACAAGAGATTCGTCAGCAAACAATCGTGCTATAATATGTTGTCATGTGCTGCATCATTTACGATGCATTCTAGATTGGTTGACATGTCGAAGAGATGAGACTGCATGTCACATTAATAAGCTGCGATCCACTCTCACGAATACACGAATATACGACTTGGTATCTCGACCAAGAGAATAAAATCCAATTCAGTTAAAAAACCTGACCAAGTGGCTGACAGATGTAAAATAAGAGAATAAAGATATGTCGCAAAAAAAACAAGATACATTTAATGTAGCATTTTCATTTTTTTAACAAAATTACAAAAATGTACAACGTGAACGTTGTAAATATAACAAGTATGTAAATATAATAAGTTAATATCAATAAACAAATATTGATTTTAAGTAAAATATTGTTATAAACGGAGAAATATGATCGTAATAATTTTGTTAAAAATGAAATAGATCGCAACACAACTATTCTCTTATTTCAATAATAAATATCTTGGCAATTAAATTAAGAATTAAAGCAAAGTCCGATTGTAATGAGATAGAACACGGTAAGAGAAAAGCAATATTAGCAAGTGAAGTGAAATGCGAGAAAGGAATGGAAAAATCTTAGTAAACTGTCTGCTGCCATTATCATTGATCAAAATAGTTTCTATATAGGTAATCCTATTATTTACAAAAATAACAATGCAAATGAGATTAAGCTAATTAAAGTATTAGCGATTTAAGTATAAGCTAATTAAAGTAAGTAATTACGAATGGCTTTTTCGAAGAGTAATATCGAAATGCGCCGCAATTATCTAAAAATTATTATACTAATTTTTATACGTAACAATTATTATTGTTAATTGCGTTTCTTATTAACGCCAACTTTCAATAAAATAAAATTAAAATAAAATGAAAAAGAGATCAAAATAAAAATTTAAAGAAAAGATTTTGAAGAAGAGATTATCGACGAAATTGATGTCGTTAATGAAATACCATATTATATATTTTTATAAATTATTCGATTTACATGAAATCTTTAAGCTATTTAAGTGAAATGAATGATTTATACACAGACTGCTTTGGAATTTGTATAAAGAAGTAGACGTTACAATTTATTCTGTAAAATTTACACTTTATGAATAGAAAATATTGAAACTAAATATTAAAATGATATTTTTCCAAGCTTAAATAATGAAGGATTTCTCTCTTTCTGGTTCGCATCCTCGTAGCACAACGTAGATAAACGATTTACAAACCGTTTATCTATCTCCGTATCTAATAACAGTGCGTTTAAAAATTCTCTTTCCCTTCAGGCAGAAATGTGCTTCAAAAGCGAATGCGGTTATTCTCGTTTCATTGCTGAAAAAGCTTCGTTATATCAAAATTCGTCACTCAATGCTCGTGATTGAGAAAACGATCGAAAACGTACTTGCGTGTTGTAACGTTTTATCAAGAGATGAATCTGGGATTGGTTGTTAACGAACCAATGTTTTTCCATCATCCAAGAAAAATATTTATGGCATTTCAATTTTTCATGTTTGCAAAAGTGACGAGATAGTCAACGCGCAAAATCACGATAGGTAGTTTGTTTTTAGAAAAAAATAATTAAATGCACTATATAATATCATGTGAGATTACTCCAGTTTATAAAAAATTTTATGTACGCAGGTATATGAAGTCGAGCACACATTGTTTATCTAAAAAAGTAATCACCTTTTATGGTAAAATATACATGTAAATGCGAAAATAACTGTAACGAAAAATAAAAATATTTTTCTTTTTCTCGTACTTATTTTTTTTATTTTAGAACGGAAAATGTCGTGCTAAATGCGCGAAGTTAGCACACACCATCTTTTCAGTTTTGATTTTTTGATATAAAAACTTCTTTTTATTTTGATAAGGAATTGTAAAACCGTGAAAAGAGAATATTATTGGAATTATCGTTATATTTTTATATTATATAAATATATTATATTATATAATAAAAAATGGCATGCTGATTTTACAGATCCCACTTTTAGATATCCGTAAAGTTAAAATGGCATTCTATTAATAATAAAAAAATAATGACAGTAGCATTTTTCATTAGTCAAACATTAGTTCTACAGTCAACAGTTACAAAAAAATAATGTTCTGCATTTTTACTAATTAAAAAAAACAAAATTGAAGAAGGAAAAGGAATTCCGTTTAAAAATAATTGTAGAGCATAGAATTTTGCTTAACGAGAAATGTTGCTGAAATTGTGATAAATCAACGGCACGATATTTCCAAGTGTCGTGATGTACATTTAAAGTCTATCAAAACTGGCAATTGCAGAATGTTGTTTTCAAATTACATCTATTAGTACAATTCGAGAAATACTAACAAGAAACCGTACTCTCAAATTGATACGTTACATTTTATATTTTCCATGAGAACCATCACAAGCTCTGTTAAATATCAAAAGAAGATAATCAAACTCCTCGAATTAAATAATATTTTGTTATTTTTAGTTTCTGTTAGTTTTAGCTTTTGTTATTTTTAGCTTTACAGATAGCTTCTACCTGTATCAAAATAAAAATCAATCCATTTCTGTGATTAGTTTCATCGTCCATATTAACTTATATGCACTTAGTAAACTAAATATGAATCAAATTGAATATTTTCTTGAGTTAAATTGTTTAACTCCATTGTATTTTAATCAAATTAACGATATATTAACGATATGTAGATAGGAATAGCAGCGACCTATAAAACTGATTAAAAATAATTCAAATTGAGTATAATTTGACATTATAAATTTAACAGAGTCTCTTATCTCGCAATTTTAACGGACAATCGTTGTCGTTGTGAATTATGCAACATGCTATAACCCGATTTGTCCGCTCATATCCTGTCGTGAAATGCACTTAAAGCAGGAACGTGAGATAACTCGACCTGGAAATATTCGCTTATCGATCTCGCATACTCCTGGTGATTTTATAACAAAATTTACAAGTACCACTCGAATATCGATTAATTCGCATTAGATCTATTAGAAGATGATTGGCTAAAAAAAAGAATCACGTGTAGCTAAATGATCGAAGTTTCATGCAAAATGTCTGCAAATCTAGAAGTTACCTCAGCTAATAAAATAATCTCAAATTTAAAATTAATTAAAAATAAATTTAATTAAAAATAAATTTAATTAATCATTATACAAATATTTCGTTAATTATCCGTTATAAATAAATATATAACGTGTTAGTGTATATTTCAAAATAGATAATATAAAAGTAGATAAATATCGTAATGCAAAATATATGCTTATACATTATATAACTCATTATCTCGAAAACTATAAATAGAATATTGTAATAATGGATGAACGTGTAAAAAAAAAGTGCAGAAAAAACTGTCCCATAAATAAAGTCGTGAATAGAAAACTAAATAGCACCAGCTTATTGAATATAAATCATCAAGATAAATTAATGAATCGCGTGAGCACAAAAAATTACAGTAGTAAAGACATAAATATAGTCAGCCAGACAAATTCTTCAATCAATAACAATAAATTTAAATTTCAACCTCCCAAAAACTAGTTTTGATTCTTAATAATAAATGTATCGAAAGTTTATGAAATATAATTGAAACAATTAACCCCCCCCCTCTCCTCCTCTCCTCCTTCGAATTGAGAATAGTATGTGACATACATATCATACATATCATACACAATATATATATTTTTAGTGATTATGAAAACTGTTATTAAATTATGGATTGTCTTTCAAAATACAATTACTATCAAATTATACATGCCATATATTACAAAAACACAAAATTTTTTTAAATTGTCTTTCATATTGTTTACAATTTATGCATATATTCAATACGATAAATGTAAGTACATAGAAATAAATTTAAAATATCTCTGTCAATAGGAGAAATACATTGTTGAAGGCAATCATTTTATTTTTATATTTAACATATATTTAAAAAAATTAATTTAATTTTAATTAAAGTTCACTTTATTTTTTGCATCAATCTAAAGTAACCAATCTAGTCAACACCCATGTATAACTGAATTTTAAAATTAAATCCAATAAAATATTGCGATGTACATGCAGTCCAAAAAGAAATGACTTTATGCACGTGCAACAGGTGCACGTGTTCATTGAGCAACAGCGCGCAAAGTGAAAACGAGTGGTTGCCGTGTACATACATTATACGTTCATTTGCACGACAGCAAAGGACACTGACCATAAATTCGTCACGAATATCTCATGCTACGTAGGATAATCGGCCATTGTGCAGCGTGACATATTATCACGTACAAATGAATAGATGCGATCTCTGCGAGCGCGGCAAACTAGAAATGTTGTATTTCATACTCTGTTTAGTTTGCACTCTGTTTACGGATAGTTCCAGAGTTTAAACTAGCCTAAGATATGATCAAAGGAACTATCCTGTATCGCGAACTGGTATATTTCCATTTAAATAGAAATCAGTATACTCTCATCAGAAATACAGTAATCAAAATACAGTAGAGGAAACAGTAGTTTCCTCTGAAGTCCTAAATATGTACATAAGTACCTGAAATACGAAACGAATTGATTCAAATTATTTATGTAAACATGCCATTGTGCGTTGTTCTTTAATAATTCTTCCAAAATTCTTTCGCTAATTTTTCTTCAGCAAAAATGTCCGAATACTTACAATTTTTGAAAAAATTATTATGAGAAACAACTGACTTCTAGGAAATTAAATCAAGAAGAGAAAATAAATAATAAATATTTAAGTTAAAAGAAATTTAATTTAACAAGATTTTAATTCAAGATGCTTAAAACCTTGAGCTGCTGAAAATTAAAAGAAAAAACAAAACACGAGTGTCTCAACAAAATTTCAAGACACAAAACTGATTAAGAAACTTGTCATTAAAAACAAATCAAATAGATGTAATGCTTCCTTATATATATATAATATGTTATTTAATTAATTTTATTATTAAATTATTATTATTAGCGTAATATGGTTATCAATTGTCATATGTTACACTGCTAAATCACAGATAACAAATGATAAAAAATGCAACAGATAACACTCTTCCAACTGTTTTAACAGATGTAACCGCAACTGATTCATATCCATGAAGGTCATCAGTAATAATCCGGATATTCAATTAATTGGAAAACGTGGAGACGCGAGACGCGTTAAAACATTCGTTTTTAATTGGATTATCGCATTATGAGTTGGAGTTTCTAAGAAGTAACGAATCATGCAACATATAATGTTGATATTAGTTAAAAAATTAGCTACGTTTCTTGACGCGCAAAAATAATTAAAATAACTTTTTCTCTTAACTATAGCTATCCTACAAACATTTTACATACAATATTTATGGTCTCTATAATACATAGTGCGAATTCTGTGACAATAATTAAATCATTAATTTTTAATTCAGGTGGAATTAAAACAGCATGTCCACAAATGTAATTGTAGATCCTTAATTAATATTAAGATAGATAAGATCTACATTAAAAATGTTTTATGAATAATGATCTATTTTGTATAGTAATTCTAATCGACCACTTCATTCTATTAAAAAAATTAATAAAATTAATTTATTTTAATTTAAATATATCCAATTTACTTAGATATATTTGTATTTAATTTCAATATCAAATTTGATATTTCAATGTTTAATGCATACAAACTCCATATTCGCTCGATAAAGCAGCCAATTAGCTCTTAACACAGAAATCTATTAATAAACTTTTCTCTGCCAATACCTATTGACTACCTATTGACTACCTATCGATTGAAAACTATTAATTGGTATCGAGAGAATGTTTTATTATTTTCATCATCATTTACTATGTATTTTTCAAAAATATATGATCTCTCAATTCGAAAAATGTTCGCAATAATAACTGTCAGTCGGTGATATGTATCGATTTTTGCGAAATGTAAGTAAAACTAATGCAAGTAAAATCCATAAAAAATAACTTTAAATCGAATCAAGATTAATATTTATATGCACGGTTTTTGATATAAAATATGCAGGAAATCGTGCATATAAATAAATTGTTATAGAATTACTTTTTACAAATTTTTTCACGAAATTAATAATTATAGCATGAAATACTTAAAATTTAGAGAATTTATTTCGCTAAACCCCATCATATCTCTTTATCTTTATCATATATGCGCGATTAAAATACTTTTGCTTTCCATTTAATAATATGAAAAATATTCTTAATAATATGAAAAATAATTAAAATTATATAAAAATAAAATTATCTTGCTGCTGCCTGTACTAGTAATGAGCGGTTTAATAACATTGATTACCAATATTCTAGCAGACATTAAATACGTCATTCTAATACATTGACGTTACTAACATCAATGTTGATACCCGATCCACCGAGATGTTATCAAAGCGTCGAGAGACATTAAATGGATCTAGATGTCAAAATGTTCTAATCTGAATTCCATTTGACATGCAAATAATATCGATTTGTTCTTATAGTTTTCATATCTTGAAAACATAAGTGCAATACAACGTGACAGATTTGAATGTTAATTCTATCAAAAATTAATCATAAATTTTCTGATCACCAGTGTGATCAGATATATAATTAATCTTTTTCATATATTCGTATATTTATTCATTTAATATTAAAAAGTCGAGTGCTTTTTTTCGACAATATAAATTTAAAAAATTTTTACTTTAATATAAAAAAAATATTATAAAATTTTTATATAAAATTGTTTAATATATAATATTAAAAAATATTTTTTAATTTACAAGAGTTTTTAGAAGATAATTAATTTTTCGAAGATCAAAATTCTTCAAAGTTGAATTTACATAGACTGAGTATCTATTACATTCTTTATCAAGATTAATTATCAAGATATTAATGTTAGGATATTTGCTAGATAAGAAGAAGCTAGAGCCCTAAACTTCTCAAACAATCTATCAACGGCGAATAGGTGATTTCCGGAGTATCACATATATCATAGCGAAGGTATCGGGGTTAAGTGCGAGCAATCATCCAATAAATTTAAATGTTAAGAATCGCGTTTCATTGGTAGAGGTGCTCGACTCGATAAAATATTATAGCAAGTCTAAGTAGACCAGATGTTGGACATAAACAATGGTACTTCATGATTATGTTATCTAAACAAACGCTATATGTAATCCAATTATACAAACGAAAAAGAACAGTTGCCATACTATTTTATTGCGCATTTATATCAACAATTAGATTTCGTTGAAATCTGAAAGATGTCCAAAATAATAACATCCTTAGCAATTTTAAAAGTTTAATTGTAACACATTCTAAAAAAATTATGTGATACCTATATTAATTTACAGACATAAAATTGAATAGCATTGTCTTCAAAACGTTTAAAACATTAACGTTATATTATAACATGTTTAGCAACATGTTATAATATAACGTTAAAATATTATACATAATATTAAAATTTCATAGCTTCCAAAACTTTCAAGTTTTCATATTTTCTTTTAAACTATTGAATCAACTATATGCAAATAATAATTTAAAAAATTTAGTCCTGACTTTTAATATTTCAAGTGACTTAAAATTTCCATTATATTTACAAATGACTTAAAGTGATCAGAGTTTATCCCTTACCATTATCTTAAAAATAAGTTTGTATCCAAATGTATTCTTATGATTTTGATTATCCAATCAACCTAACATTAATCTTCCTCATAATTGAATTTTAGCAAGAAGTTTCCAATGGGAGGAGAAAGATTAAAGATATACGGAAGAGGGTCAAAGGGAAAACAACGAGCTGCCGTCGACGTACCGGGAAAATGGCCGGAAGGTAAAACTAAACCAAAATTGATGATTCCACGACGGAACGTCAATCTTCGTTATATCACGCCTCTATGCCAGGGCCATATCTCTTTTATCGAGAGCTTACGTAAAAGTAATGTAGAAAAGTTAAATCTTTTCCTCTTGCGCAAGCACAAAAGTAAAATAAGAATTTAACTGTAGATATCAAACATACCACCATATGTCGCTCTATCACTTTTTTCCCAGCAAATTCTCACTTCCATTCGATGACTCAACTAAGAATTAAAAAACAAACGAAGCTGTAATAAAATTTGGCTGTTACTCGAAAAAATTTTAAATTTACATGCATACAACGTGCTCACGATTTTATATACGTACAAAATTGACGCATACATATATATATCACATTCCATACATATACATTATTTTTCACTGTGTTTTCGGCATGTTTCCATTAAAAAAGACCGCTGTGGAAGATATATATAT
>NW_012130119.1:564981-597247 GCF_000143395.1 Atta cephalotes | reverse complement strand
GTTACTTAAGTTAACTAACGATAGTACGTAGAGTATATATATATATATATATATATATATATATATATATATATATATATGGCTTTCCTTTATTTTTATTTTCTGAACACGTAGATGCGCAAGAAAACATCTTTTACTTTATCAAAGCAGATTGGCCCAGAGAATCATATTAGGCGTGGGAAAAAGTTCGTTCCGTTAGATGTAACGGGAAAAACACCATGAACTTTTTCCCACATCTAATACTTACAATACATTTTTTTACCCTTTAGTATTGCTTAGCC
Source organism: Atta cephalotes (assembly GCF_000143395.1). Lineage (NCBI taxonomy): Eukaryota > Metazoa > Arthropoda > Insecta > Hymenoptera > Formicidae > Atta > Atta cephalotes. The sequence continues at coordinate 596,966 of NW_012130119.1, read as the reverse complement.
AGGAACCAAGGAACAAGTGTCAAACTCGTATAGAATTTTGAGAAAGTAAATTTATGTCTTCATATTTTAAGACTAAAGTATGCGATATTGAATAATCAAAATCATAAGAATACATTTGGGAACAAATTTATTTTTAAGATAATGGTAAGGGATAGACTCTCTGACCACTATAAGTCATTTGCAAATATAATGGAAATTTTAGATCACTCGAAATATTAAAAGCTAGGACTGGATGAAAATTTTTAAAATTATTTGCATATATATATATATCTAAGAATGAAAGAAAATTGAAAAGTATCAAATCATGTGCCATTAATTTCTAGAAGTGTCTTCAAACGATATGGCCAATGTGTCAAATATTGTACACACACAAATACATGATTGACATACATAATTATCCATGAATGTAGACCAATTTAGTGAATGTATGCAGTTGGCTTATGTTGGTCGTCTGGAGGCACTTTAAGATTAAATGTGAGATTATATTTTGACAAAAGTATTTAGTGATAATTTACAATTAATAAAACGAATAATTGTTATAATGATAGATAAAACATCAAATTCTCGTCAAATAGCCTCTCTGACAGCATTATATATTCGTTAAACTATTATATCATACGTATTTATATATATTATTTCATTTATCTTTACTAATAAAATTGGAAAACTTTGGAAATATACAATTTGCGTATCCCACTTTTCTCGTTCAGTTTCATATTTCGCGCAACAACTTATATTTAAGCCCGATTGCTACAGTTGATTAATGGCAACTCTTGATAACTCAATTTATTAGTATTGCAAATAGAGAAACTGCAATCTAAAAGAAACTACGGAATAGTTAACCTAAGGTTAATTAACTTGAATTGTAGACGCAGATTGATTTTAAAGGTTATGAGCGAAGCAATACGAGTTTCCCGATTTCGCGTTCCAACGACCGCTCGTTTCGTTTTATTTCTCGCCAATAATGAGGACAATCGTTCCACGCATAGAAAAAGCCGCGACATATCAATGTATACGCGTAAGTATAATATTTATGCAAATGACAAATGATTAACAATGAAATTGCAGAACCCAACAAATTTATCTTCTCGCCGAGACATCCTTTTTGCGAGACATCTCAAGATACAGTCCGCGAGTTTTCTTCTCTCGCAAATTAATCACTCTCACAATCAGAAAATCATAAATTACATGCGATATAAAATAAGTTGGCCTTATTAGGTTGGCTGAAAGTATTTAGCATAATTACGCCAAAAATTTATAGAATACGTGATGAATATTTTATCTTCATATTTTTTAATTGAATATATGTAAATGAGTTGAGAGATAACAATTAATTATTTGAATATAATAATTATTTGAATATTGCATAATAATTACGTTTCAAAATAGAATTTCATTCGAACGTTTCTAAAAAAACGTTTCTAAAATGTTTTTCTATAAAAAAAAAGATTTTTATTTATTAATATTAGAACACAGGCTTGATTATATAAATAAATCAATTAAGTACGAGAAAACGCTAGTTATGATCAAAGTTAGATATTGGAATAATTTATTACATACATTTATGCATATGAATAATTTATTACATACATCTATGCATATGTTAAATAATTTTTATTTCAAACTGATTTGGGGAGGGAAATATTATTATTTCAGTTTGATGCTCCAGATCGAGAATCATCAACACGCAATCATATATTATCAAATACAATTGCTTAAATATATAAATGTATATATAAATATATATATAAATATGTATATATAAATATATAAATGTATATATAAATGTATTCTAACTTCTTATTACTTAATTGATTTTTACTTGTATGATAAGTTTTTTCTTATTAACTAAACAATATGCATGTAGAAGTAAAAATTTCATTTTTGCTTCATTTTTCTAAATAATTAATTCTTTGTCTACAATCATATTTTTATTTCCTTCATTTGCAATTTAGGTCATTTTGCTCAGCTCAAGTTCAGCTTTTTCATTCTAGTTTTTGAAAAAATGTAAAAAAATTCTAGATACTTATTTAATTACTTATTAATTCTATATTACATTACCAACAGTTTTTAACTCAATATTTAATAAAAATTAAAATTTAAACAAAAATGAGGAAATTTGCGAGCGAAAGGGAAATTCTGCTTGTGTGCAAAAAAAAGTTCGATTAGAGATAGAGAGTTAAATAAGACCAACCAATTTTTATGTACAAATAGCCTATTTAAATTTGCTCTGCTTTCTTGAAAAAGTTTAAAAATAGAAGTATCCTATCTCTTCTCTCATGTATCATATTTCCTCTCTTTACACGCGCGTGCACAGATTATATTATCGGAGATGATTACGTGCACGAGCGCAAAATCGCTGCCTGTCTATCACAATTTCATTGAACTTGGTAGATAAGATCGACAAGTTAATGGGCGATGAGGATCAAAGACGGGAAGCTTATAAAGAGTAAATGGGAAAACGAGAGCACGGCGTAAGATAAACAAATAACAATGCTTCCATATACACACTGCGAAGCCATTTTTCGAGTGATTACATAATTTTGGAATCCGATAGGATTCTATTTTCATTTGAATAGGAATTTGCGAATCTCTCATTTACAAAGTACTAGAAATGATAGTCTTCGAAAAAATAAACACTATAAGTAAAGTCATAAAATGCAAAATGACATAAAGTCGATTTTTAACTACCTAGTTACTTTTAATAAACTACAACGACCGAAATAATTTATGTTTTTATAATCAAAAATAAAAAATGTATAAGATAGTACAATTTTACATTTGGCGTTAGGAATCATCAATTTCATAAACAATAAATATTTTAAAGCATTTTCATAAAATACTTATAAATTTGAGATTCTATTAAATATTTTTTTTTATTGTATAATATCATTATTATTATATTTTAATATTAGCTACTTTTATACAAAAAGCTAAAATTATTTTAAAAAGTATCTCAGCAAACAGGACAATTAATAGAATCAAATTTATAAAGGCATTCTTTCATTTTTGTTTGAAACAGCGAGCGAGAAAATTTTTTCGTTATTTGATAAGAAAAAATAACTTCTAACATTTATTAAATGTGCTTATCAACGATTATACAGCATTCGATTTTGATATTCATTATTATACACATTTTCTGCTCAGTATATTAGACCGTTAATTTTACTCAAAGTAAGCAATATAAATTATTCCATGCCAATGCAGGGGAAATTAGTAAGGTTAGCCAATTCGTGCATATATTAATAATAATAATAGCGGTAGCTGTAACAATGAAATTGTAGTTATTTTATTACGTTCATAAAGTGATTAAAACAATAAAAAATCTATCACACATTGATATGTTTTTGCATTAAATACTAATATGCAGTGACCGTATAATACATTAGACCGCTATAATAATTTACTGCTGATGCAGGAAGATATGTGGCAATAACTGCTCATTAGCATGTCGACTTCTACTTAATTAATTTTATCGTAATTGTCGGAACAAAATTTAATCTCATCGAGTTGCATTTTCATCAGCGTTCTTATTCATTTATTACAGCTATAATATAAAATAATGATATTTCGTTACAAAGTCTCTTTCTAGTATAAATATTATTTGTATAGTTTATCGCGCAATTTTAAGAAAAGATTATATATAATTAAAAAACAACCAATTTTTATTGTATAAACAACCATATTTTATTTTTCTGCTGTATCAATGTAAAATATTTAAGAAATTGTATTACTTATTTTGAAATTATAAAGAACGTAACATCATAAATAATAATAAATATTCTGTAGATTATTTAAAGTTCAAAATTCCGATATAAAAATGTCGAGGTCTCAAAAGCTTTCGAATTATAAACATTTCTTTTATTAGGTAATGAAATATTAAAATCTGATGTTTTTCTTTGCTTTATTTCAAATAATATAAAATTAAATTATAAATAAATATGTAAGTAGATATGAAAAATTAAACACCGTAAGAATAAATAAAATTAACAATCATTAATTTTTTTATTGAAAAAGTTTCTTATTTAATAAATTGATTGTAACGTGTGATTATAAATTACGTGCTAAAATATTTTCCATTCTTCTTTTATTTATGTGACGTGCATAATATAAATATATATTAAATTTATAAAATTTCATACATAAAATTATTAAAATATTATGTCTTCATAATATTTTACATTTCCAATAAATCTTATTCTGTAGAAGCACTCACCAAAAATGATACGCAGCAGAGTTATAACACTACGTTAATCTATAAAATATAAATACATCCGGATTACAGTAATATTCAAAATAAGATTTCGAAGGAGCATTATGCAGTGCACAAATCTTTTACTTTTAAATAAAAGACTAAATTTAAATTAGCTCTTGAAATATTAACAACATAAATAACATAAAATAAAAAATGGGCAATTAAGAACCTTAATACGCGGTAATTGGTGCGCAAATCATATACAATATATTTTGATTGTATCTACTGATCTACATAAAATAAAAAACTGAACGTTTCGGTTATATTCAAGCCATCTTCAGCAGTCATAGTTCCCCAATCATAGAAAAAATTGTTCACATTCAATATTCGCAGTGTAATAGCAATACGTGTGCAATAAGTAAGTCTCAACAGATTCCCATGTCCAGAGTGTAAATAACCATCAATTAGTTGAGTGCGCTTTTAAGAAATTATTTAATTTTATCTGTTTTGTGAGTTTAACTTATTATAATATTGTGCAGTTATGGGTTGCAGTAGATAAGTCTCTTTATAGTTTTTGTTATCTTTTTTTTCCAGTAACATTCTTTTTAATGATTATGTTTGATTTAGCTTGCACTTAGCTAATCAACTAATTGACGGTTACTTACACTCCGGAAATGGGAATCTGTTGAGACTTATTTATTACACACGCTGCACTTATTGCTATTACACTGCGAACATTCGAATGTGAACAATTTTTTCTATAATTAGGGACTGCTGAAAATGGCTTGAATACAGTCGAAATGTTTAGTTTTTTATTTTATGTAATAGATCAGTAGACACAATAAAAATATATTTGTATATGATTTGCGCACCAATTACCACGTATTAAGGCTCTTAATTACCCATTTTTTATTTTATGTTACTTTTATTTTTTATAATTTATAAACCAATTAATTTCTTAGCATAACCTTTTTTTCTTTTTACAATTCAAAAAAGTATAAATTTCTACAAAATTTTACAAATAAAAATTCTTTTCTCCTCATATATAAAATATCAAAATAAATGACTCAAATAAATTATTTGCGCAAATAACAAATAATTGACAAATTCAACAGACAAGCAAAAAAGACAAATTTTTATTTAAAGTTAAAACTTCGCAAATTCGGTTGGACGCATTGAAGTGCGTATTAAAACCGTTGCACTGTTAATTTTAATCTGAGTATAAAAGTAAAATGTATAAATATTTCGAATTATAAAGTACATATTTTATTTTACAACACAATGAAGTATGTTGGGAACTTCACGAGTTAATCGCTTTTTGATATATATTTATATTAAACGCACATCTTTACGTCAATTTGTGCGCGACAATTTTAATGCGCATTGATAAGGGACTTATCACAATTGTCCGGAACAGAATCGATTCTTCTTTCTTGAAGTATATTATTAAACACAAAAATCTAGAGATATGTATTTTTTTATATCGATCCAATCTCAGATTTTCTGGACAGTTCCTTGTGACAAGTTCTTTATAAGTACATTGAATTCGTTATTACTATTGATATTACTTACTCTGTGGTTGCTCCGCTGACGTCCGATGTCTCTTAAACCTCCTCCTCTCAGATTTATTCATCACACTTATTTTTTTCTGCTCTTCTCTTCTCTCTTCCCACATAACACTCACTCACGAAAACTTACGATTAATTACGATCACATATTGATTACAGTAATTATTCAAATATAGCTTTAGGCGAAATATTTCTCATTCCTGATGTTATAACTGCATGCGACACACATTTAATTACTTTCCAATGCAAGACTAATCCAATCAGAACAGATTCGAATCTATATTAAATCCATGTACTTTACGTGAATAAAAATTCATTGAAATAATATCTACATAAATATAATGTGACATGAATCGAGATGTCAACAAAATATTAAAATTTCAACTTGAATTGCAATGAATGAAAATCAATATGAGTTTATTCACATGAATTTCATATTATTATCTTCTAGTTTTATCCTCGTTAAATTTTATCAGTAATTCTATGTGAATTATATGTATTAAAATCTAGGAAGTATCTACGCAGTATTCAAAAATATGTAACAGTATCTACATAGAATTCATATTCAAATTTTAAGGAAAATTTATTACAACGAAGTCGCAACGTTATGTTTATGAATATCACATCAATGAATTTGTGTCCACGTAATTCATAAAATACGTAAAACACTCGTTATTATCGAGAACGCGAGAAATGTACAATCGTGAAAATCTACGAGCCACTCGATAATCACTGTTTAGCAAATCATCAAAGTATGAATAAATATGTGGCTCTTTTATATAAAATATCAAGCTACTTTCAATAAAAGCGCGCCACGTAACCGTCAATTGTTACGATATTTTCTATGAAATATTACTCGTGAAATTGCTGATATGAAACGTTATTTTCTACGTATTTTTCCTATTTAATTATTTGTAAACGATCAACATATCGCGAGCCCTCTATTGCTCGAATTACGTGGAAAGCGATTCACGTATTATTCCGCGCTCTCAATTCGTATACATCAAACAATTTTGCGAATTTTATTATTGTGATTTGATAAAACAAATTTTAATATTATGATTTGGAAGAATCTAAATCACAATAATATCAGTATCCAAATATCATTGCAAAGAAAGAATCTTTGATTATGAATATCCGCGAAAGATCCAAACTAATGTACCTTAATTATCGTCACAAAAAAAACTAGATTCGCTCGCGAATAAGTATTACAAAGTAGTAATTTGAAATAACTTTCCACTTTTTATCACCTCGATTTCTGTCGAATAAATCGCGCAAAATATTAACACATTAATAACCAATCTCGACAAGCTTACGAATTGAGAATCGTGAGGGTCGAGAAGTCGTGCGAGAACGACTAATAATAATTCCGGAAGGGAATGAGATGTCTTCGGCGTCTTATCATTCTAAAGTTGGAAAGAGATGAAGAATAAGTTGTATCTCGATTAAAAAGTTGATCGCAAATTGTGAAACCCAGACTTAATTAAGAGCCTATTCTGTTACTCTTGACTGTAACTGTGTGTGTTGCGCATCTTTTTTACTATGTACGAAACCTCCGCGACGACATTGCATAACATTATTTGCGAAAAAAATTAAGTCAGATTTTAATTTTTTTTTTCGATTTTAATATAAAGTCCACTGCACCACTTCTTTTGCATATACTTTAATCCCGTAAAAGGATTTTTTATTCCGTTCAATCCATTTGGAGATTTTTATACGACTGTAATATCGATAATTAGGTCACTTTAGCATCCCCTTAAGAGTTACAGAAGGCTCTTTAGTATTTGCCGGGATTATTTATTTCAACGAGCAATGAAAGATACGCGGAGCTCATGCCGCTACTTATTCGGTCGAGTTTCTATGGTTGGCTGAATGATAGCGCGTCGACCTTGTATGATTATACGTAGCGCGGGGCGGGCACGTGTTATGGTTATGGCATTCCAGCCTTGTTTACGCATCGCTGTATGCCGTTAAGGGACAAACGTAATTGCTTTAATTTGAATATTTCCATAAAATATTCAATGTATCGAATTCTATAAAATATTCAGGGTATTATGGAATATTTCGTGTACGCGAAATATCCAGATTCTCACGTTTCAGACTAGACAAAAGAATTATTGTCGATTTGCTTTTTGTTTGTCACATATAATTTATATAATTTGATACATTATTTTTAATATCGGTTATACGTAATATTATCCAGTCTTTTTTTTATTGAGAATTTATGGATGATTGATTAATTATGTCATATTTCAATAAATATATTAAAATATTAATAAAATCTTATTATCTTTGTTATTAAATTTATTTTTTGTTTTTAATTAAATAAATATTTTACGTAAATGAATTTTTTTTGCTATTATTTCTCTTTCTAAATGCTTATGTTTCGAGAGGAAATCGATAGATTAAGAATTGTGATTTTAAATTTTAACAAACTAAATTAAAAGATTAAATTGCTCTGCGAAAATTGTGTGTAATTAAGCGTAACTGTTTAAATTTTCAATATATAGAAATTGTAAAAATTAAATCTTATTATTAGTACTTAATATTTGTACAATATCTAAACATATAATATTTAAAAATATAAAAAATATAAATATAAATATAAAAAACCAAAAGACAAAAATCAGCGATAATAAAATTATTATTATCTGCATTATTGAAAATCAATAATGTGATCAACAATGCAATTGTCTTAACTCGAAACCTATTATGTATCTCGACATTTTGTTATTATAGAATTTAATTAATTTCTCAATAACTTTAATACTTTTCATTGAAATACTGTAAAATACAATTATATAGTCGCGGTTATATTTCTTTCTACATCCCGTGCAGATATAAAACAACAGTAAACAAAAAATACGTATACAGGCAGTAAATAGAAAGACAAATAATAGCTGACAGTGAACTAGTCGCTGACATAAATCGAGATTTAAACGCGATAAATTAATGTAGACAAAAATATGAGATGCAAATAAGCCATTACGAGCGATTATATACATACAAAAATTGTATGTGTTCATTACTGTGATGAGTCTGATCGAGCAAGAAAGCGTGAACAAACACGAATGAAAACAAGATTTAATGACCACCTGATAATACGATTTGTATTTATAAAAGCAAATTGTTCACTCGTATTCGTTTTTGTTCGTTCACTTGATCTGAATTCGATTTAATCCTAATAACTGTATTTGTTACCCTATCCATTTGTTATCGTAACTTCCGTAAAAATAAATATATTTCAATTAATTTTTTTTCAATCGATGGAGAATTGATTAAAAAATAAGTCCATGTGTAAAAGTTAATAAAATTAAAGAGCTCTGAGATACATAGGATTAAAGAAAAAGAAAAGTTTAAAAACACGAAAAATTATCTCCATTTAGCAAATTGCACTGGGGCTTCTGGGATCCCAATGACGTGTATAACTAGAGTTAAGAAGTGTATATATAAGTGTGTATTTATATTACTTACTTTCACGGGTATGCAGAATATAATTAACAGAAGATCAGCTGTAGCCAGACCGCCCAAGAAAACGTTCGTTGGTGTCGCCGGCAATGGCCTGAGTCGACAAAGAGTTGAAGCAATGATAATGACGTTACCTGAAAAAAATTACAATTCCTTGACCGTAAAGAACCAACGATATTGTTAGAGATTCCAAGAACTTCCGAAGGAGAAGACAGAATATTTTAAAATGAAATTAAAGAACTGAAGTTCTTAATAATTTTTCCTGGCTAATGTAAAATCAAGTAATATTGCGATTGCGTTCAATAATTTATATTTGTCGATACATTTAATATCGTAGATGAGCATTATTTTGTAATTATTTCTTGCGGATAATTACAAAGTCGTTTACGATGGTGATGTTGTGAAAGTTAATTACTACGGGAAATAATCGAGTTTAAATAAATTATTTTCCGGGATCGATTTTATGCGTATGTATAATTGTATAACAAGCTTTATCTTATATCGCGTCGTCAAAAAAATATTTATATATATTTGCACCGAGTGTATTATTTATTTAATGATCTATTTAGTGGAAAGAAATGTTGATGTTATGATTAACTGATTACGTTGAGACAAATTTCATTATCAAAATCTGTCTCTCTCTCTTCTTGTTTCTAAATTATAATAACATAATTACCGAAAATCGAAGCATGTCTGCCAATTGACCGCGTTTCATGAATTCCGGCTTCAAATCCCACACTTCAAATCCCGATTGTTGTTAACAATTATTAATAGCCATACGTCAAACGAAACAATTGCCGCGCTTTGGGAAACCGAAAAATACAGGAAACTGTGTTCGGTCGTACGAATTGATGAAGAGTGATTCGAGATCCCTACAATCATTTGTATTCGAAATGATTTGTATTATACTGGTAACTTGTATGATAACACGACGCCATGTAATTAAGAGCACATTAGGCTCTGCTGCACTTCGCAAAGAGACGTTTGCTGTGGTTTCCATGCGAGAAATAGGATTTGTCATTAGCAAATATTCTATTCACTACACCGTGCCTAATTCGCCTGTTTAAGACGAATTACGAGTATTACTTCGCTTCTATTTACCATCCAATTAGCGATTTTGCGGAACTGGAATGTCTCACCAGCCACATGCGATGATTTTTTTTTTCTTTCGTAATATATTCCATGATGAAAAATAAGGCAACTATTCTGTAATTCTCACTGTAATTCTTCCGCCACACGAGTGTGATTTAATGTAAAGCATAGCATGTTACGTTGTTTATATAGTAAATCACGAGCGGGAGAGTAAAATCTGTTCTCTAATTCTGTTTCTCTGTTGTTAATATAAGCTATGTCTTACGTTTCAACAATTATTTTCTTTTTAGACATGTCGCGTAATTCTGCAAATATTTCTTTTACGATTCTTTTATTGATCAAAACGAAAAAAATTTATTGATCCAAACGCTCTCTTTTTAGAGTAAAAACAATTTAATAAGGATGCCATAATAAATAAATTTAATAGCAATAATTGATTCATAATAATTAAAGTTTCAATATGTTTCAAAATTATTATTAAATTCACTAATTAATATTTTAACTCCAATTTTGACTCCAAAAGAAATAAATTAATAATTGTAATACACACGTCATTGAAACGTATTTATAACAAATTTTTTAGTATTTCATTAACACGCAAAAAAAATATTTTGCTGCTCCAGCTAGAATTATTGCTGTTTTTTGTATCTGATAGAAAATTATGTATCATACACATAGAATTTATAACACAAATCTAAATTCTATCTTTGCCATCTATATGATGCAATGCATATCCAATATCGTAGAACTTGTTAGAAATTTGTCTATTTTATCTAATTTTTCATACTTAGAATTTTCGTTATAACTAATCACTTTTTTGAGTAAAAACTTTTTTCAAAATTTTAATACTTAAATTAATTACGTTAAATTATTTAATTATCATAAAATTTCATTTGGATTCATTTATTATTAGTATCAATAGTTTGGAAATTATTTGATTTATTGAGATTCTGAAACTAATTACACCGGTAAAACTTTAGAGATAAATTAAATTAAATAAAATTGTTAGAAAGTTTGTCAAAATAGTTTGTTAAAATAGAGATTTAAACGAAGCCGCAGTATGTTCGAATCTTTACTGTACAGTAGAAATTAATCTACGCTTTGAAAATAAACGGCTTTCGCTGTGTTAAAGTTATAGAATTCATAATACAGTACAATTCTGTGTACATACTACCCTAAATTACATTATATATCGAATAAACGCAACAAGAAGCTATATCATATTAATATTCATGTAATATTAATATTCATCAAGCAGTTAAATACTTCATAAAGCATGGTTGAACTTACAATTACTTCGTATGATTAGTTATGTCGATTAATTTAGGAAAATAGTCACGTAAAATAGATTTTACAAAGACAAGTCAATAAATTAAACATAATTTTCTGATGTCAAATTAAAAATGATAAATAATTATGTAAAAATCTAATGTAAAAGAACAATAAGAATTAAGAGAAAAATTTAGAATATAATATATCTATTTTAAGATTTTTTAAAATCATTATTTCTTTACAAGTAAAAACATTACTTCTTTAAAACAGAAAAATATATATCTATATACATCTGTATATTTCACACGCATATTGTCCAATTTATTTAAAACATTCTTGTCAACTTTTAATAATTTTAATGAATACTATAAACTTCGGTTACGATACATTGATCGATTCTGTGTAAAATGTGTTTTGATTAAAAATATGTTTGTATAAAATTGTTGTTGATTAAAAATGTTTGTATAAACGTATCTATTTGATTTATTGACTTATGGTATACATATACAAAAGAAAATATTAAACTTACCGATTAATCCGAGAAAGAACGTCAAAGTGTAGACGACCAAAACAGGAGCCAATTCCGCCCATTCAAAGTGATTGAAGGAATCGTTGATATCGTAATCAGGAAAATCCGTCACGTTGGTGCTGTTCGATTGAACGTCGTCCACCAATTCGTCAATGGCCGACATCACAGTGAGATTATCGAGGACCATTTTTATCGAAATCATGTATCGCTACTTCTAAACATATTGCCACGCGGCTTCATATCTTACTAGGGTTGCCATCATTTTTAAAGACAATAGACACGATGTGTACGTAATTAAGAAAAAGAAGACGTGTAAAAGGATTTATTTTTATTTGACGTTTATCGTCGTTTTTTGCACATTTCTATGTAAATTTGGATTTGATGTTTTCGAAGGCCATTTAAATGTAGTTACATAACAGTTATACACGGAGGTGTTAGACTCAACGAGAAGTAGGACACATGGCAACCCTAAGTTTTACACACGACAAGCTTTCATGGAGCATTCTGCTAATTCCGGTACTGTCCAGGTGTGCACACAAATTGAGTTTCCTTGTTTTCATTCTAGCGCGATTCGTCGTCGCTGAAAAAAGCAAAAAAAAAACTATCAGCTCGCAATGAGTGCAATATTTTATTTAAATGAAATGAAATATGTTCGTATAAATTGTCATAAATTGATAAGCGTATTTTATCTATCAATATAATTCATCATAAAATAAAAATAATCCATTTTATTATTTGAAATATTTATTATAAACTCAGGAAATAAAGAATATTAAATCTATCAAAAAATAGACATGTGAAAAAATATTCTATATAATTATTGAAAAATTGAAAAAGGAATTAATTAGAGAATATTGAGAGAAATATATAAAAAGCAAAATTTCTTTTGTTTAATTTTCGAGAATAGGAAAATCTTAAGAGAATGAATTTGACGTAAATGTCTAATTGTATAATGCTATAATTGTTACAATTTAATGCAGGTCGCATTCATAAGTTCTAAAGGAAGCTTTGCGCCAGAGATACTTTATATTCTGAGAAGAAGGGCGCTATCCACAAAGATCAGCGGCAATTGTGTTCCCAGAAATTATTCGTTCTATCGACGCAGCGTTATCTATGACAAACGATCTCTTTAATGAAACATCAGCTTTAGCTTGACATATACGGGAACTAAAAGCCTAACAGCTCTACCTTAGAGTAGTTCTACAGTAAAATGTCGAAAATTTGTGGTTGTCTCATCAAGCCCACCCAAAATCACAAATATCTATATAATTTGGATAAAATATTAAAACTTATATGTATGTGTATATTTTAATATGAAATAGTATGAAATAGAAAATATTTTGTAGTGTGCAAATTAATGAAAAAAAGAAGTTGATTTCTTGTACAATTTGTTCGTGTAAAAATTCGATATCTCATCATTTCAACATTAAATATCTTTCCAAAATGACCGATAATGTATTACTTTTTTGTACCATTACATCGTAATTTCTTTAACTATCATAATCTCGTTTTTTAGAGAATCTATGATAATATTTATATGCGATTAATTAAAGAAGACTTCTTTTAGACTTTTATCACTAAATTATACATTAAAAGTTACTATATTTTCAACATTTTTTTCTCTCTTATTTCATTGATAACCTATCCTTTGCACACGTCAAATTCGGTACAATTCGGTTCAATTTCATTATATTAAAAAATTAAAATTTCTATGATAACTCGATTTACTGTAGAACCACTTTAAATTGTAAACGTGTCGCGTTTCGCACGCAGGCGAACTAACAATCATTTTCCGATCAATAATCGACATATGTCATTCGTCATAATGCAGCGAGATGCAGCCACTAAAACGCGTCACATATGATTTATGCGCATAAATTTTCCGAGACAGAAACGCGTATCCACCACATTAACATCGAAAGTACACTTCGAGGAAAAGAAATTTATTCTGCAGACAGTGAAATAAATAAAATCGAAGTTGAGAGAACTAAAAACATTTAGATCTAATGTCACTAATGTCATTTATCTTGAAATCGCTATTGGCACTTAGTTTCGGTTTCCTTTTGGATCTTGAATTCAGTAACAATCCAACAAACAATTTTCAATCTTACACTCATAGAATAATTCACATCGAAAGAAAGAGTTTTTAATTACAAATTATTTGAAGAAAATTTCAATAATTTCTCCAGCCATCGAAATTCCAAGCGTTTAATTAACTCTAATTGAGCTGTTTTATTTTATACCTTTTCTATATGATCTTTATATATTATAATTAAAAATAATTAAAAATTTAAAAGCAAAATTTCGTAAGTAAGATAGAAATCAAGCCTTCGCAGATAATATGCATGTCGCATAAGATATCTAAAAGACGGCTTTTAAACATAAAACACGTCTAAAAGATCTCTTTTAGAGATATCTTATACCATATATAACATATACCATATATAAACTATATTATCTGAGCTATACTTTTAACATATAAAATACCGAAATTTTGGTTACTCTACTTACACATATGTACATACGTGCACGCGCAAAATGCATAAAACCTGAGGTAATAAGATTGATTACTGGAATAAGATTGATTACTAAAGTACTGTGAAATGACGCTTCAATAAATGCCTCTCGTATTTCATTTAACAGAGACCGCATCTCGAGTCGAATCCTTTAAATAGAATAGTTCGCATGCTTTAAATACAGCTTTGTAATAAACATTTACGTCAGGAAAACCACGCAATTTGCGCAATTTTCTGACACAAATGTTTCCAATTCATTGCAGTTCGACATTGTGCATCGAGCCCCGCTTGTAGATCATTTACTCAAACGCGATCGAATCGTGTCGCGATCGCTGGATATTGAATGCTAATGCATTCCATGACGATGCGTCCATTTTTGAAATTGCATCATATTCGTTCATAATACTAAATAATATTTTATATCGCATATTATACGAACTTTTGCATTCGCATTCAATATTTTATACGTATAATAAAAAAAAACGGTATTTTCTTTTATAACAATCGCAAAATTATTTGTTTTATTATTATATATATATATATATTTGCCATTCCAAATAAATCAAATTCATTTAATTGAAATACGAGATATGTATATATATACTTTCGTCGTCACTATGAAAACAAATGATTTTTTGAAAGTTATAAGAAAGAATAATATTTTTTTATATTTTATCACGCGTATAATTTTTATATATCCATATATATTTAATTAGAAAAGAATTAATAAGTATCAATATTAAATAACAATCAATAGGCTATAATAGGCTGATATAATCATATTATAAAGGGCAAAAAATCAAATCTTTTTAAATTACTACGGCTATATAGCTGTTCCTTTAAGGTCGTCACTTGACACCTTTTCGGACTGTTCATATATCTGATGAGAAGCAAGGATTCCATTTCTGACGGAGAAAATCGAATTCAAATACAACGAAGCAGCGACATTGCAACTCGGGATCGCAAAATATATTACGGCCTCATCTGTAATGCATTTCCCAAGCGAACTATATTATACGAAAGGAAAACGAGAGAAAAATTATTTAAATATAATGATATGGTTGTGCAGCGAGTTAACTTACGGTCTCGAGGCTGTTTAACCATGTTCTCTAATGATACAAAAAGATGCTATGTAAAATTAAACGGTTTTTTGCGATCCTCAATCTACAATTCGCAACTGCAATTTTCAATCTGTGTATATGTAGCTCGAGCATTTTAAAATATTGTATATAAGATCGTCTGTAGAAAGAACTCGGGAGGCGAAAATTCCTCTTTACTTCCATTTTTCGGACTCGATATTATATAAAAAATTATACTATACAATTTTTATACAACTACATATATATAATATTTTTATCGTTTCACATTTTACTATTCTTAATTTATTAACTTATTAATTTATCAACCCTCCCTCCCCTTTCCATTATTATTTCACTATTATTCTTAATTTTTTACGATTTTGAGAAAAACACATTCAAAGTTTCAAGTTTATTTTTAAACAATATATAAATGATTTCTTTTGACTTACATGAAATCATGTATTCCAGGGCTATATAATAAATCTTCTGTCGAAATTAATCCTTGTCAAATCGAATTTGACTTGCCTCGAATTTGATGCTTTTTTGTTTTCTTCGTCATATTTTGTGCGACGCGTTCCACTTGTGCGGTATTCATCTGCTTTTATTACATACTGGTACACATTTGGTTCTGCAGCAATCTCCATAGCTTGCATGATTTGTAATAATGACAATGTACTTTCATTATACAAACATGCTGCAATTTGTACAATTTTTGTGCCACTATGTCATATTTTTGGAACAATCTTTCAAATCAAATTATATAGACTCTCATTATTATGTTTGTAGATAAATGACAAAAGATCTCGAACAAAAAAACATGTACTAACATGTACAGATAAAAACGAATGGAGAACCCCGAGCTCTGCGGAATTCTATCTAGCGACGCTCGATCGGCCTATTTCTTTAACACGCTATAACTTTTCTATTTTTGTGTATTTCGAATATTTGTAAACTTTAGGAAAATAATCTTTCACATTATAAGAAAATGCAAAAATTGAAGAATCGATTTTTTTAACCTAGATATATATATATATATATATATATATATATATAACTCTTTAACTTCATAAAATTTAAATCTATTAAATTAAACTTATTAAATTTATTAATTTATTAACTTTATCTAATGACTCTCAATTTATTTATTATACAGATTTATTTTTTCTATTTCAATGCGTGACTTACCATTCATTTTTTATTAATTATTTTTAAATCTAGACCTCTCAACAAATTAATTTATTTTCATTTAATTTATGCGCCTGCTGCGATCTTGAAATACACGCATTCGTTCGATATTCAGCTATGTAACTTTGGGATAATTCTGAATCTTGAAAAGATGCAGTTGGCGATATCACTTGTGGATCGCAGCACGGATCCACATTAATAAAACACATTAATGCAGAAGTACTGTAGGATTTGTATGTTTTATCCTACTGATGATGGCTACAAAGTTTAATCAAAATATATTCTTCTGTATTGAAACGTCTTCTTTGAGCTAAAAAAAATTATAAACAATTTATACATCGTGTACCGCTGATTGCCATTAAAGAAATCTATTATTCTTCACTTATACATAATATAAGTATACACAATATAAGTAGTCCTTTTGATTATTCTCAGAGGAAGAGAAGAAAATTTGATATCGGAAGAAGCGAAACTAATAAATTCGATTAATTCGAAGAAAGACTTGATATAGAATTTCTACTAAGAAAAAATCGACTCTGAATTCACTACAGAGTTTGCAGTCGATGTGAAGTGCACGACTCATGGGATGCTTGCTGCATCAACGGGTTACATTAACTGCGTCCAACTACTACCATTCTACCAAATTCAATTTTAATGCCTTTCCATGATCGGAGTTCGAATTAAGCCCTTCTAGACTCGCGTTGGACGGTTTTATTTCTCGCAGTTGTGGAAACGTAATGCGCGAACGCGCGAGCAAAGTTCAACAAAGAGCCACCCACACATGACAAATAGTATTCTCCAATCAATGAAATAACCATACATCCTCTAATAACTCGCAAAAAAATATCCGACGCACAAACAGATATTCTATTCACGAATAAATAAAACGCTTTCCGATTGAGCTAAATGAGATATTTTTGCATTATTTGGAACGAATTTACATAAATTGATGCATATGACACTCTATCAACCTGAAAACGAGATTTGCAAATCGTTATATTAAAAATGACATGCATTTGTTGCATAGCATCTAAGCACAGCATAAGCTCTAACAAGTAAAATATCTCAACAATTTGCTCGCATACGACTGCGTGCGCGAACATTTTAGTAATATGCAAATAGCGTATACGACGCGACTTCTGCAGCATACCAAGAAAAGACCTTGCAAAAAACAGAATTTTGTATAAAGATATTTATATTTCGTTCTACTAAGCATCTCAAGCTTTTAAAATATTTAATATTTTTTAGAATGAATTTGACAAGTGGAATTGTTTCCAACTCCAAAAAGAACGCTGAATAAAACTATGCATATAAAAGTCGCTTTTTTGATAAAAATGTACTGAAAACTTATATATATTATATCTTACGTTTATAATTCTTT
This sequence comes from Atta cephalotes, assembly GCF_000143395.1. NCBI lineage: Eukaryota > Metazoa > Arthropoda > Insecta > Hymenoptera > Formicidae > Atta > Atta cephalotes. The sequence continues at coordinate 578,681 of NW_012130119.1, read as the reverse complement.
AAATAAAGTTATTGTATGTTACAACTATAGAATTGTCTTAAAAATAATTATAAACATGTATTATTTCTCTCTCAAAATAATTCCTTGCTTATTCCATTTTTAATTTCAATCTATTCAATCGTCTCATGAATTATTATAAATTATCATAAGTAATTCCAAAAATATAAAATATTCTAATTGCACTTTTTAAGCACAGAAATCTAGTCGCATATATAATATTTTGCACATGTTGCCTAAAATTGAATGTGACATATAGAAGAAAGAGAGAGAATAGCAGATAATCTGTAAATAGTCTTTCACATCAGCAATCTGTCAGGGTGAGAACATTTTCAAATTTTACGATAGTAAATGTTTCCGCATCGACAAATATTATGTGCCAGTATTAAATCCTAATACATTGCTGAAAACTAATGTTATTTGTTTATACAACCTCATTGTACAATAGTAGCCGTAAAAGCATACTTAATAGAATATAAAATCAGAATCGATTTATGATAAAATTTATTTCACATAAACATTAATGTCATAATAAATACATCTCATTTTTTACAATTTATCTCAATATTAATTGACATATCAACGGAATATTAGATAATACAATGATAGTTCCTAGAGCAATAAATTGTATCTCACATAATTGTATGTTTATATTTTTATCTTATATGCCTGTGCGATAACAACAATAATTTAAGTTGTTAATACTGTAATCAAAATCGCGTACATAAAAAGCATATTTGTGTTCCACACAAATATGTACTTGGGAAAATTGCAATAAAACTGGAAATGTGACTTTGAGTATAAATGAAAATGTAAATTGTTTACATGATAAATTGCTTCAATGAATTGCGTTTGCTAAACTCCAGACAATCTTTGAATGTTTTGTTTATTTAATCAAATCTTCAAACTTTAAACTGGTATTTTCTGCAACTAGACTTTGTAACTCCTAACGATGTTGGAAAGAGTTATAAAATCTCTGGTATTACCATAATAATATATAAACAATTGCTTCATCTATTTTTTTGTTGCGAGGCTATCTACATAAAATATAAACGGAATGAAAGATTTGGATAAATAACGATTACAAAAAGCAAATTTCGTTATTAAATATAAATCAACACGAAATGAATCGAAGAAAATTTGTTCGACGAGAAGAGAAACCATTAATGAGGTATTGAAAAAGCATGCACAATTAGTCGAACATTTTAATACAATCAAAAGAAGCGTTATCGAAAATGTCGCGGCAATTCCGTTAGTAGGATTACAGGCTCATCCTCATCATTGAAATTAATCTACCGGTAACGAATCTCTACGTGAGAATCATTTGAAATGATAAAATTATTAGCAGAACGTGTCTTTCGTCTAGAGAAATGCATACAAATTTTACAGATGAAATCTATTTCATATCGGATTACAATCGAACAGGAATTATATTCACGGAGAAATTTGTATTACATTTCCGATTTATCTAGTTATCATTCTTTGCTTATAGCATTTTATTTACGTTGAAAATCTTTCTAGTCCAATTTTTTGTCTCGCTAAGCCATTGAAAATCCATTTAGAGTGAATCGATTTTACATCTTTTTTTAATAAGTTTTCCAAATAATTATAAAATACTACATAAATGTCTTTTATTTAATACCACGTATTTTTTAATAAGTTACAATGCATAGAAAGAACAATTTTACTAAAGTATCTAAAAATTTAGCTAGATAATTTAACAGATTTGAAAATAATTGTTTGTCATGCCCATTTCCACCAATGTAGATTAACTTTAATCTCGGTTCAATTCTTCGTCTCTTTCTAATCTTCAGAATTAGACAAAAACAAAGAGTAAGTTAAACCGAGATTAAAATTAATCTGCATTGATGGAAACGGACCTCAATCTATTAATGCAGATCATTCGAGCTGATTATTAGAATATCAAAACTTTTATAGCATTGTTTATTTATATTTGAATGTCCTACATTATTTTAAAACAAAATTATTTTCACATCTGCATTTAACTAAGTTTTTAGATACTTTAACAAAATCTTTCTTTTCATATGAAACGAATATAAATAATTTATTATTTAAAATAATTTTTTTATAATTTCTCTTAACTAGACAGATTTTTATATAAATGAACTAATGTCACGAGTGCACAGACTGATATTTCACCGCGATAACGTATGTCATCGTTGATTAAACGGCGCGAATCCCATCACGCGTGACGGCGATTTTAATTTAAGGCCGTCAACGCAAAGCGCGGTAGATCGATAGATATAGGCCAGACTTCTAAAGATTATACATACAAGGTAATACTTGCAGCTTTTAAACATATTCGTATATATGTGCATATATTTAAGCATAATACGGAAAGTATGTAATTCACATCTCATCCGATTATCTCGCTTCGCGACTTTGAGCGACCGACAGACAAGCCGTTATTTCGGCTACGCTGATTTCTGTCATCGAGCGATCGTCCCAGGCCAGCTGGCAATGGGCCCACACCCCTTTTTACTCTTTTCCGCCACGTGCAATGTCGCAATCCGAACAGACACGTGGAGTATATTTTATTTTCGTGCAATTATAAATTCTCGCCGATCGTCGAGCAGTTAGTTGTCCCGACATACAGGGAAACGTTGGTACAGAAAAATCCGAAATTTTTTTACGTTCAAAAGTTTAAAATGCTAATGACAAAGAATAAAACGTAATTATCATAATGGACGAAGACTATATAGAAAAAAACTTTGAATTTAAAGTAGTTAAATTTTCAAAGTTTTTTTTATATTTTTATATTTATTTAAATATCACTCTCTGAAGAGTGAAATGTCGCTCTTAAAAATTGAAAACTGAGCCTCGCTTTCAAGACTGAGTTTTCATCTCTTTTGAGAGATTCCACTCTAAAGAATTCAAAAAGTAGAATGTGAAAATAATTTTGTTCAACTTTCAAAATAATTGTGTAGAACACTCGAGCTGGTTATCAGAATATCAAATTTTTTTGCAGTATAGCTTATTATGTATGAGTTTCCCATATAATTATTTTATGGCAACAAAATTATTTTCAAATCTACAACTGGCTAAAATTTTTGCATTTTTACATTTCAGCAAAGTTATTCCCGTATAAGTCAGAGAAAATGTATATATAACTGCATCCAAACAATAGTCTTATATATATATTTCTCTTATACATTTTTCATCCACGACTACAATCACATTCTTTGCCATCAATCTAAGACGGATAAAGATGAAGTCACGCGAATGCTCATTTCAAATGGATAGAAAGTTTCAGAATCGACTCTAATTTTAATAATTTTACATTTTCTCATATCTTCTCCTCTTATTAAAATATAAGCTAATTTAACTTCGTAAAATTCTGGAGCAAAATCTTTCCCGAGTTATGTCGCGTATGTGATCGACAGAAATCTTCCATCCAACTACAGACAAGCGATTTTGTAGCGCCACAATCGAAAACGCCAACTCGTTCATCACTTCTTTGTCGCGCCATGAATTCGCCCATCTGAACGCATCCGCAACGCTTTTTGTCGCGCCACGAAGTGACCCATATGAACATATTCATGTCACTTTTCTTAGCGTAGCGCCACAGAATAGCTTCGTATGAATAGATCAACGCTTTCGATTGTAGCGCTACGTCTGTAGGAGCCCTAATCGACACTGCATAAATTTGAGATCACTGGTAACTTCACCGGTTGCTTCGATGTTTTTAAAAATCGATTTATTATACAAATATGACAAATTTCAACATGCAGAAAATCACAGTTTTTACCGTATTACGAGATGACCACATTATTTTTTTCATATCATATTTGTGACGTCATTTCTCGAATATACAAACTGAATAATATCGCTCTCTTTTATATTTCATTGTTAAATTTCCATGCATTTTTTAATTATCCACAAATGTAAAAGAAAATCTCTTTATAGTCACAACCTAGTAAGTCAATTATAAATCAACCAGAGAAAAGAAATCTCTCTGTATGTCTATGCAAATTTTATCAGATATTCGATTAATTTGCAATAGTCAACTGTTACAGAATGCAACAACAGCTTTTCAAAATCTTATGGCAGAATAGATTGAAAAACCGCGATGGTGACAAAAAAAGAGAGAAAGAGAAAAGATTTGCATGTAAATTGATCGCGTCTTTCCCGCACCAATTCAATGATATCTCGGTTACGTTTTTCATTCCCATGCGATTTGCAATTTATGCCGCACAGAGCCATTCTCTTCCGGCGAAACAGATAAGCTTCGCTCATCGCCACCTGATCGCCGTCATTCGTGAGATATCCGCGATAACGTCGGTAGTGTCGTGATTTATGCTCTTAAACAAGTATCATGTGTCGAACATAAATTTATATTTATAGAACAAAGCACATGAATGCAGCACTGCGGTTTCGCGTGTACCTGTACTCGTCTACGGAAGACAATCGATTCACACTTAAAGTCGAAGAAAGAAGCTGGAAGGCGCTTGAAATCGCCAGCCACTTCGCGAAGCGCTAATTTTATTGCTTCGAAAAGAACGACTTTAAGCAAGTTAATAAAGAGAAAAGGCGTTTTGGATACAAATATATTGAAAATGATAATACTAGACTACAATTTGGTTCACGTGTATGGAATAAGAATTTCAATATTTAAATATCTCTCGCATTTACTTAAGTGGCTCTCTGTATTTGTCAAGAGCCGTTTCCTTTCAGGTTATTTTCAAATTTAATTATATATCAACCTTATTTCATTGTTGCTATTTTATTAATTGTCAAATTGTTATTTGTTTAATATAATTTGTTAATGTAATTAAAATTATATGAGTCTCACAAAAATTTTAAAAATACTATGATTATTGATGACAGTTACATAGATATTCTTAAAATAACTTGGAAAATTGCCTATCACGTGTAGACAACTTTTGAGAAGAGTAAAAACAATTTTAGATCTATATAGTGGATTAAACTCTAGGAATATCATGAGTGTGGCAATTCAAGCTGACTACAAAGTCTAAAGTTTCTTTCATTCACAACTGAAGTCATTGAACACTGAACATTGCTAAGAGATACTAAATTTTTGATAATATTTAATAAATATATTTAATAAACTTATTATTGTTATTTGTGAATGTATTAAAATAAAAGATACAGTGACTGTTCATTTTCCAAATGAATAATCTAGAAGAAAAGTTCAACAAATTAATTCTTCGTTTTGAAAAAAGTTGTTGAAATTGGGAACAGTTCGATGTAACACAATTAAAATTTCCCTCAATAGTTGTTAAAACAAAATAAAATAATTTGTTAAGAAATTTAGTAAGTCGGAGAAATAAATAAAATATAATTGTGATAAAATTAAATAAACATATAATACACATAAAATGTATGCTATATAGATATATAATATAGATATATAATATATCTATAAAGATATGAAGATATAATATATCTGTAATACCATATATATTAAAATAATCAAATAAAATTATTTAACAATAATTTGAAAAATCGTCTTTTCATGTCATTAATATAACAGTGATATTTCAACGATAACTAAAATACTCGGATTGAAAAAATCTTTTGTTACAAAATTTATAAATATATCAAATTACTTTACAAATATATTATTTTAAAGCTATTCCCCGCACCAAAAATAATTCGCAACAAAAATAAAGTTGTATCAATATAGCATCAATTTCCGCACGAAACTTTCCTGTTGTTTAAACCGCGAAATCGAAAACGATACGCTAGGGAAGTCCTTTATTCGCCCTAATTTCTTTTCCTGTCTGCTTCACCGAGTGCGTCGTACTTATATATTATAAGTCAACTTACATCAGCCAACAATCAATGTGTCCTATGTAAACGCATGTACCTATTTGTAAGATCTGTCATGAATAACTTATTCGAACACGTGTCTATTCGCAGAACGAAAAGAAAAAAGAAAAAAGAAATCAGTAAAGAGAAAAAATTGAACCAGAAAGTAAGATCGACGTAGTCTCTAAGCGATGAAAATCTCGCGGCTGTCAATATCTGTTAATCTGCAATAAAATAAATAAATTGAGAAAAAAATCGAGACGGAATAATTTATTTCGTGAAAAATTAAATACTCAACATTCCAAAGTGGAAACTCAATATTTGTGCATAAATTTTTTTTACAGACGCTAGACAAATATTTCTGAGAAAGAAAATATTCCATATTGTTTGAACTTTTTTTTAAAGTAAAAACTTCCCTCATTTTACAGTCAATATCTATTAATACCACATTGCGTTGTAATAGTAAGTAATTTCAGCACAACATTATTTAAAGAATTTTTAAGCTTTTTCAAAGTTTAAAATCTATAATTGTAAACGTTATTACCTAAAAAAAACTGTTATCATCGTGAATAGTTATGTATAACTAAACTTGCATTTTTTTTATTTAAATTTTCCTGAAGCAGTTTTCTAAAAATTTGCGCCTAAAAATTTTGTTCCACTGTTTTATCAATGCTTAAAGATATTAACAATTACATTATTACAAGTTTATTTACAATAAAGAGAGAGAGAGAGAGAGAGAGAGAGAGAGAGAGAAAGAGACTCGATTAATTTTAGATATAATTTTTTGTCTCTTAATATTTAGCTGTATTATACATTATTTTGATTAATCTTAATATAGCGACACGATACATATTTTAATAAATCTCACATATAAATTTATATCATAATTTATTATCTAACAACAATTTTCAAAATACAGATAAAAAATGTCATTATAAATTATATAAGTAATTTCTTTCCAAGAAAATTTTAATGGGAACTTTCGATCATTATGAACGAATGATTTTAATATTTCCAAATGAGTATCACAATACAATGAAAACGTATTATATCCATACAATTGCAGTAACAAAGTTTCCATGGAATTTATTATGTGGCTAAGTTAGCAAGAAAAATTGTAAGAGCGAATATTATTATGATTTGTTGTCTCTCATAACGATGTACTTGAATCATGTACTGTATGATCTTTACCCTTATTGCACGGTTTTATGTCTTTTTTTCCAGAAAATAGCCCATAGCTACTTGATGTTACCGTGGAAAATATTACGACAAAAGAATCGAGCTGGATAAAATCGATGGTAAAGATTATATCTAAGGAAACGGTTCTATTTTATCTTGTTATATGTTTCTGCTCTCAGACAGTCTGAGTTAAAAGTGTAAAATTAAAATACAACGAAGGCTTGAGAATTCTACAGGAGAACAACTAAATGAGAGATATGCTTAGATCTATTCTCGTTCATCTTGCCCACGACGTAGTATTGTATCGAGGAGCTCACAATATGTACCGCAAATCACACTCATGTCATTCCAACCATCAATTCGTGTCGCTTCTAAATAAGTGTTATTAACTATTTAATCCAATCGGTTTAATCAATTCGAATAATCTCCAACGTGGTATTTTTTATTACAACGTTTATCCTCGGATGATTGACAGGTGGAAAAGTCTTCTATGAAGGCCGAAACAGAAAATAAAACAAGACATTAGAACGACATTATTGAAACGTATAATGAGAAAAATGTGAAATTCTCGAGTTCATTAACGATTATAATACGTTCTATTTTATTAAGATAACCAACCGGGGCAAGGAATGAATCAACTACCTTGAAGATGGACGGAAGGAACAACAATGAAGCTACGAGCTAAATGAGAGCCCTGGAGAGCTTCGAAATGATTCAGATGAGACCCTCCCTTTCAACTTTATGAAGCGGATCTAAAGTACTCTCGAACAAAGCAAGGAGGATTAAGTAGCAGCTCTGTCTACTGCTTTCTCATAGGCGTTTGATATTCAAAGATATTCCCGATGAACAATCTAGTTCTCTTGATTGCCGAACTCTTTAAGTGCTTATTCACGTAATATTTATTGAAACACATCGTTCGGCAAAACATATATTTAATATGCCGAGCTAATATTTAAAGAACAGATTTTCAAAATGTTTTGTCCAAAATTTCTTAGTTAGAGATGCGTAATATTCAGTGTTGAATGATTTATATTATAAGCTACTTTAAGATATTCAGTAAGTATTTTTTTCATCGTTAATTTAAATGTTGAAAAAAAAACAGACATTTCGAAGTGCATTATATTTTATAATTAGAGACAAACAAAACGCATTTGTTTAACATTTTTAACAATTGTTTAGCAATTTTGTTTAATATTTCGCATTGATTAGCATATTATTATTTTCGATAAAGTGCGTAATTTTCTTGTGTGCGTAGTTTCTTTCTTTCTCGTTTTCTGAATATTACAAATTTTGAACAAAACGCATTTTGAAAGTCTGCTCCTCAAATATTAAGCTCAGCAAATATTAAATATATGCTTTGCCGTCATTTATCATTTAGCTTAAATCGTTTAACTTTTAAAAGAGCATATTTAACATTTATCGAATTCAACGATTATAATCAAATTATTACACTCGATAGCGCTCACAATTTGAAATTCTTCTTTCGTTATAACGTTCTTTTTCGAGATATTCCTATAATCTTTATAATCTTTAAAATATTGAATTATGCAAATAAAAATGAGTCGTAGGTGGAGGCAGAAACATTCGTTCGGACGTAAAAGTATTACACAAAGCAAAAATACACTCCGCATTTCATACACACAATTCGCAAAGCTTCCTTCAAGATCCAAGAATCTGCTTATGTATTTTATTATATTTTTGTCGGTAAATAACAGGAAGAGAAAATCTTCGCTCCGTTTTAGACGTCTCTTATCTACCATGACGTACTTAAATTCATATTTCACAAAGTACAATGAAATTCAGCCGTCTCGATTAATCTTCGATACGTGATGCTCCGAAAGCACATAAAATGCGGAAATGTGTTCTTACTACTTGTCCGCAACTCTGCACTTTACTTAGAAAAATGAATCTCTCCGCACGAGCCAAATACAAAGAGATAAACACCTCGGGGAAGATGAACGAACGATAATCTGCTTGGCAGTCAACCCGATTAAATATTTTGTGAAGGAGCAGCGTATATTAAATCTTACAATACATATTATTTTGCAACGCAAAGCGTATAAACTCGAAAAAAATTTTATTAACGAATTATTATTCGAGAAAGATAACAATTATTCTGTGAACCTAAAAATTTAATTACATACAGAACTGAAAATAATTTTGTTCAACCATCACAATAATTTGTAGACACAAAATAGTTGCTGGAATGTCAATATTTTTACAACATTGCTTGAATATTCTAATTATTTTGATACTTGAGTACATAATTATTTTGATAGTTTTGCAAAATTATTTTTAGATTTTTAAGTAATTTTTAAGTTAAAAATTGTCAAGAATTTATTACAAAATCATCGTCAATGATATTTTGATTTTTCTTAAAATGATTTATACTTGAGGTCATCTTGGTTTTATGTTGATTTTGTGTTTCAAATCTAAGAGTTAGCTAAATTTTTTAATGCTTCAGCAAAACCATTTTTCCACATTAAAAATATATATCTCAATCAAATATTCTCACGAATTAGACGATCGAAAGAGCTTCTTTTAATAAAAACATAAAAATCTGTTTTTAATCAAAAGAGACGTGGCTTAATCCACTTCCGTAATCACGCAGACGAGGGTATTAACTTAATTCATTAAAAGAAACTCAAAATAAACGCGCCTTAAGTAAGCCGATTACAGAAACTACGCAAATTATGAAAAAATTTATGAATATTAATCACTTGTAAGAAAGGCAGAAAATTTTTGAAAGATTTTTACAAAATCAGGTATTAATGAGTATGTGTGATACAAAAAGTCAACGAAAAAAAATATAACACGAAAAAAACAATTTTATCACCCAAAAAATTTAATTAAATGTAGATTTGAAAATTATTTTGTCGGACTATCAAAATAATTATATTCCAAGCAAGATGATATATTTTAATTACGTCTTATTAAAATGTTATTAAGACAGAATGTCACTTTGTTACTTAAGATAGAATAAAATTTAATATACGGAGAGAATTTTTTTTAATTTGAAAATATGGTAGTTGTGGTACATATAATATTTTAAAGAATAATTAATATTTTATCATACACTTCAGTAAAATTAATCGAACTTATTTTATATTTTATTATAGATACATTAATGAATGAGAGAAAATTTACATAAAATTCTTCGAAATATAATATTATCCCAGGACTATCATGTTTTCAGGGTAAATTCTAAGAAAAAATTCTCTCTGTGTGTAAAATATATATACTATATACAAGATATATAAAAAGTCTGATTGTATTAATTAAAATTCTGATTTAAAATAGATAAATCAGAACTTTCTGACTGAATCTATTAGGATTCTAGTTGAGATAACCAGAATTCTGATCGATATAATCAGAATCTTCTCATTCGTTTTAATCAGAAATTTTTCTCAACGTAACACTGCAAAAAGTATTCACATTCTAACAATCAACTAGAGAATCTTAAGTAATTATTTTAATAGTCCAACAAAATTATTTTCAAATTTGTATTTAGCTGTAAAATTTTTTAATATTTTAACAAAACTGTTCTTTCTGTGCACGATAAGACACTATATTTGTTGTAAAATCGGAAACTTATTAAAACTTATTAAAAATGAACGAAAGTACTTATAGATCTGAAGAACGAAAAGTTAAAAAGATAAAATGGTAAAATTTCAAACATGGTACAATTTTGAATAAAAGAAAAATAAAATTGAATTCAATTTTCGAGATTCAAATTTGGTAATTCTCTCATTGTATGGAGGATACTGAAAAGAACCAAGGAAAAAAATCAAGCTTAAATTTCAAAAATTGGATTCAAATCTTATATATTTCATTTAGTGTATCATATCCGAAATTGTATCATCTTATTCTATCTTTAAAGAAAACATTGCAAAGATGAAAGTGAAAATTCCGGAAGTGAATAAAGAGAAGTCCCGATTGAAATATTATTTCGTCGACGCGAACATTAATAAAAAAAAATAAAAATCTAGCTAATAATCAAAATGATGTTATCACTGTAACACATTATTCTATATCACATTTATTATAAATGTTTTATTCATCACGAGGGATCTCATTATATCATAATTTCAAGGTACATGCAAGATATGCTAATGACGCCGTGGCAAAGAGTATCGAGAATCAATTCCCGTATTAATTAACGAAATGTAAACGATGGAAAATTCGATTGAAAGGAAGAGGTACCTTCGCTTCCGGTCGAAGTCGCTCCATCGACACATTGTCACTTGATTCGCCATCATGCGTCCAACTTCTCGTTGTTTCAACACAATTCGCGAATTTCCACAGCACAATGGTAACGGTGGTCGCTCGCTACTGTCGGAGAACGGAATGCGAGAAAGAAGGTAACGTCCAGGTACGACAAAAGGGACACTCACTTACATGTGTCGCTCGAGAAAATTGGCCCAGTCGTGGGCGGGATGACACGACTCATCTAGGCGCCGATTCTAAACTGGAAACAGAGCGCGTCGCGCGAACGAACGAACTGCCCGCCAAGCCGAATGACGACGGATAAGCCCGAAAACGGCCGAAGAATCGCGAAAAGTCGCTGCCGCGGCGCGGCCGCGCATACTGAAACAGAACGATAAGTTACGGTAACGTTAAAATGATGTTAAAATGAATTGTTATTAATTGAAAAATAATTCTTAAACCCAATTTCACAACTCATGGTTAACTCTTAACCGAGATTCAACTTATTCATTATCTTTTTCCAAAATTGAAAAAAGATGAGAAATAAGTTGAACTTAATTAAAACCAGGGCTCGGTAAAATAACTCTGATGCGACTTATTTAAAATAAAAAATATAAAATAAGTTCCAAAAACTTATTTAAAATATAAAATCGTAGGAATCGGTAAAATCATTGATACGATTTATTTGAAATAAAAGATATAAAATAGGTTCCTAAAACTTATTTAAAATATTAAATAAGAAATAAGTCACAAGAAATTATTTAAGATAAGAAATAGGAATAATTATCCAAAATACATTTATTTATTTAAAATATAAAAATAATTTGCCTTTTATTTTAAATAAATTTTCGAAGGCTATTTCCTATGTTAAATAAAAAATAGATTTCGGAAACTTACTTAAAATATAAAATAATAAATATGTATTTTAAATATTTCAAATAGTATTTAAATAAAAAAAATTTTGATAATTTTATTTATTTCAATATACGAGTACATTTCTAAATATAACGTTTCAATTTTTTTTTATAGCTACAGCCTATAATTGATACTTAATAGTATTAACCCTTCGCGAACCAGGTGGAAAATTGAATCATATGTGGGTATATCTCATACTTCACACGTACAATACTTCATCAAAAATATATAATTTAATTACTCACTGTTACTTTTACCGACGGATTGGTAACATAACTGATACAATTTATTTAAAATAAAAAATATAAAATAGGTTCCAAAAAATTGTTTTAAATTCACAATAAAAAACTGATTCAACGTACTTAAAATAAAAAATATAAAATAAATTCCAAAAACTTATTTGAAATATTAAATAAGAAATAGATTAAAAGAAGTTATTTTAAATAATAAATACTAAATGACTGTTTAATTTTTTGTTATTTAAAATGTATGTTTTAAATAAATTTATTTGAAAGACGGGATAAAAATTGAATATCAAGCATTAATTTTGATCATGTGACTTATTTTGATGCTGAAAATGAGCGTCAAGCATCAGCATGAAAAGGCATTTTTAGATCTAAAGTAATCTCAGCAGACGATCATAAAACGTTGCAAAACTGTTGTATTCTGCTGAACGCAGTCATTATCAAAAAAATAACTTTTAACAGTTTATATATCTCCAACAGCACAAAAGTTGCAGCAATATTACATGTTGCAACAATTGCAACATGCATCAATTTTGATGCAAGTTTTGTGCTGTTGAAGAAGTAACGTGTTCCTTCCATTCATTAATTAGGAGCAGGATTAATGAAAATTAGAAAGAGATGAGAAATGTAAGTTGAATCTCTTCTCTCAGTTAAAAATTATTAACTATAAGTTGTCAGTTAAAAATTATTATAACTATGAATTATTTATTATGAGGAACTGAGCCTCATAAGTTATTTTTTATTATAGAAATATTAAGTACAGTAAGGGAATTTTGTTTTTTATGTTACATTTTATTTATCCTAATTTTGTGTTTTTTATACTCAATTTTTATCACAAATATATATAAAGTAACCTAAAAAAATAACTTAATTTCCTACTCTGATTATAAACATTCATGCGTGAAACGGAACGTATCCAAAATCTCATAAATATTTTGAAATATTTGATTGATCAATCAAAAGAAAGAATTTTACAAACTGATCAATTAAAGAATGCTTCAAAGCATTTATAATATCACGTTAATCATACCCATAATATTAAAATAACATCAAAATGGCTTCAAAATGATTACTAAGGCCCAATTTTAAAAGTCAATTCATAGTTGACTTTTAACAGTTTTTAACCGGGGCTCGGTCTTATTTATAAATCAGATTAGATAAAAATATAAATAAAAATATAAATATTAATCGGGCTCTCAAAATTAAAAAATACAATATAATACATGGACAATAAGAGTATATATACAGCGCGGATATTGGTGCGAATTTCTATATAATTAAAAGAAATTTTACATAGGATATAAATGTACAATAATTAACTACATCATATTATTCGAATTATTCGTAATTCTCTCTCTCTCTCTC